>NW_008591508.1:0-43468 GCF_000691845.1 Merops nubicus | reverse complement strand
TTCGTGCTTCCAGCGTCTGACACCATCCCATTTCATCTAGAAATGGGAAAATAGAAGCAGAGGTAACTGATTTTCATTTTATAGTATGTCCCTTCCCATGGTTTCCAATTAGTAAAGTAGCCTAAAAGAGAGAGTTAATTATATTTTGACCTGTTTTATGATTCTTGTACTGGCTAGGTCAACCAGTACAGTCACTCTAATGTAAACAGAAGCTGAACAACTAAACTACCTCTGATCACACAGAAGCCACATTTAGTGCAAAAAGTAGATTGAAGATTTCCAAATCTTGTCTTTGAACTTATCGTCCTTATAAAAATATTATCTTTGAAGGTTTCTTTTCTTTCAGTATGGTCTCTAAGATGTTTTTTCTCCTTGCTTGCTTGATGATTAGTTGAAGGGGTTCTAAATCACCCAAAATACTCATTTGAGGCAGTAAAATATTTCCTTTCTCTAACTTTATCTACCTCCTTTGCAGAACAGTGTAACATTCTTTTAAATTTGGATAGACACAATTTATATCACAGCCACACGTTCATTCACAGTGAAAGTAAAAGTCGTGGGTAATGCCATAAAACTAATACAATTGATTTCTAGAGATAATTAGTTCAAATGAAATTAAATTATGTGCTTTCTGGAAGCTTATGAATTCTGATTTTACTGCTTTCCTTTTATTACTTGCTATCCAGAGAAACATTCTGTCCTGAAAAGTATTCATTTTATAGAGAGGGACATAAGAGATAATGAGCAATCTGCTTTAACTTTGAGAGCACAGAAGATTGAGGGAGAGATATTTCTAATAGATACCAGAAACTGATTAAATGAAGGTAGGGTCAAACCTCCAAATGTGAATCTAATTTTAGATTCCATGAGAAACAGTTTTTCCAGGTATAGATTTCAGGAAAGCTTACCACATGTGTGGTCTACTACATGTAAATAAACAGTGTGTTTGACAGCAAACGCTGTATTTAAATGCTCCACATTAAATACTAAAATCTAGGTTCTAGAAATTCAGATGATATATTAAAACAGAGAAGAGAGAACTTGCCTCAGCACTAGAAATAGCATAATCAAATTAACTTATGCTCATTAGTAACTGTTTATGAGACTAGTCAAGGTTAAACTGTTTTGACTGGTGGAATTTAGAAGTCCAACAAAGCAGATAACTAAAAAGAAAGATGACATATCCACCCCAGTTTTTAAATATATGTGCCTAAACTCGAATTGTATTAGCAGAAGAGAGGTTTTCAAGGAAAGAATTACTCAGAGACGTAGAGCAGCCAAAGAGGGATCCTAACATCCTTTGCTATGGCTAAATAACCATGGGGAGAAAAAGTTCCCCATCTGTCAGAAATCTGCTGGTTTATCATCCTACCTTACCTGTGGGCAAGAGGGGGACCCACTGACTAGTTTCAGCCACACAGATGGATGCTGGTCTGCTTGTTTCCACTGAGAGACAGCAGTTCTATTCCTGAGTGGCTTTGCAGAAGAGCTAGTAAGAGCACATTAATAGAAGTGCTGCTTCATCAGACTGAGTACAGTCATCAACTCTTTGGAGCTCTTGCGCCAAAAGCAAAAAAAATTGCAAAAAAATTCCACCCAACCTAACATCCACATAACTAATTCTACACTGGTATTGATTATGTAATACAGATTATTAAATAGACATAGTTAAAAAAAAATAGATGTTAAAATAAAAAACGTGAATCAAAATACAGGAATTCTTCTCTCCTAAATACCAAACGGAAGGTTTTAGTCAGCACTTACATTTGTTTCTGCTTCAAAACGGACTGAGAGCTGTGTTATGAAACATTTAAATTTTGCACAAAGTTGATCTTTAATCAGTTTTGAGCTGAGCACTTGCAATCCACAACTGCTTTCAGCAAGAGCTGTGATTGCCAGAACATCTGAAAGTCATTTTAGGAGTATAAAAGAAAATAAAAGGAGAACTGTAGCTTGCTGGCATACAGAGTCTATTTTGCAGTCCACAACAGAGGTACAACTGATGTAATCCCATGGGTTGCAATTCCCTGGCACCCCTGCCCTGTAGTGGCATGCCGAGCACTGTGGCCATCATCCACCCAGCTGGTTGGGCACAGCTCTTGGGAGCAAGCAGGTACAACTCCATGCTGTGGGATTTAAAATCAGTGCAAAGATTCACCAAAGGACTGCAGGAATATCAATTAATTTATTAACTTCATCTGAGCTTTTCTTTATCCAATGTATTTCACAATTTTAGATGCAAAGACAGGACTTTAAGTAACATCCTGATTGTCAGAATCCTGATTTTTATAACAGCAAAAAAAAAAATTACTTTTGTGGAAATGTTTTCCCCTTCTATGCCCCTTGTGAGATAAGACTTTTTTTTTTTAAAAAAAAAGAT
The DNA here is from genome assembly GCF_000691845.1 of Merops nubicus. Lineage (NCBI taxonomy): Eukaryota > Metazoa > Chordata > Aves > Coraciiformes > Meropidae > Merops > Merops nubicus. Next base: position 41,088 of record NW_008591508.1, on the reverse strand, counting down.
TGTTTTACTTACACCAAAAATAAAGCAAGAACCAAACATGTTTTGAATACAAAAGTGAAATAAATATAAAGAAAGAGGAATACTTTTCACTGATGATGCAAAACAGAGTGCAACTTTTATGTGACATCTGCTGCTTTGACTCAGAGGACAGCTGGAGATTTACTGAGGGCTGAGAGTCAGACATTGGGATATGCAATCAGCCAGCCCTACAGTGGGAATTCCCCTTTTGCACCATGAGAAATTAGTTGAGTTATGAATCTCACATCTATAGCAGGGGTACATCACAAAAAAAAATAATAAAAAAATTAAAAAATTATAACCTGCTAGCCAGTAAAACTTTTCACATATGGGTACAGGTAGCCTGGTAAATCATAGAATCATAGAATCATAGAATCATAGAATCATAGAATCATAGAATCATAGGGGTTGGAAGGGACCTCGAAAGATCATCTAGTCCAACCCCCCTGCCAGAGCAGGACCACCTAGAGTACATCACACAGGAAGGCGTCCAGGCGGGTTTTAAATGACTCCAGTGAAGGAGACTCCACAACCTCTCTGGGCAGCCTGTTCCAGTGCTCCGTCACCCTCACAGTAAAAAAATTTTTCCTGATATTCACCTTGAACCTCCTATGCTCCAGTTTGCACCCATTACCCCTTGTCCTATCACAGGTCATCACTGAATGTATATTTTGTATAGAATTTGCTTAATCAATATGAGGGTGTAGAAAGCTCTTCAAGAATTGAAAGAAACCTCATGTGGGTCTGTTGAGCTCTGTCCAAAATGAGATTGATTGGGTGGATCATCTCAAGAGATAAAGGAAATAAAGTAGTTGACAATGGATCAAATGATAGGAGAAAGGTCCTTAGGTTATTATTTTATTTAGGGAAAATATTTTGTTTATTTTTTTCTCTCTCTCTGATTTCTCTTCTTAAGTAGACACCAAAGAATGGATATAACTTGGTGGAAGATTCTGAACAAGTAGGTCTGGAGTATTGCTGTACCACTTCTATTGCTCTTTGTGAACATGAGTACAGCCCAGATTCTCTTTGCACAATTGTGCTGGGCAGACACCATGCTACTGACAGATTGCTTTTTATAAGAGGGATTAAAAATAAATAAATAAATAAATAAAGGAAATATAATTTCTGAGTGATTTAGGAGGAAAACTTAATGAAAAAGAATTAGTAGTGTTCATCATAGTCACAGAGTCAATAAAACAGTATGATGTAACTTGAATTGCAATGCTTTTTATTCTGCCAGTGTCAGACCAGCCTAGACACTTTCTTTGCTTCCCTATAAGCCCCTGACTTCTTTGAAAAACACAATCTAACATCTCTTTGGTCGGGCGATGTTCTTGTTGTCTGCAATTTTTCAAACTAAAATTCCTTTGTATATGAAAATCTGGGTGCAGATAAGAATAAATTAACATTTAACAAGAAAGAGCTTATCCAAACTGGCATTTTTACGTACACCTGAAAAACTAAAGATCCGCATTTGCAAGGATTATAAATTGCATCTTCTTCCTACTAGGTCTCCATAGAAACACATTTAGAAATTTTTTGAGTAACACTTAGTAAGCTAGGTATTTAAACTGTGGAGTCTGAATATTACTGTACTGCAGAGAACCTGTCTTAGTGAGAACAGTTCTAATTCTGTGTAATAATGAAGTAGTATTGCTTGATTAAAAGCAATGTTAAGATTTCAGTCTCTTCAGAAATAGCAGTCTTCAAGGAACAGTTCAGAAATTTGAAAAGGTAATAATGAACTCCAGGGATGTCAATAGTATAATTCCCAAACAACATGGTTCTTTTATTGATTTATTATTATTATGAGGTAGGATATACATGTAATCACATGAATACACATGAAAGATTCCAAATTAGGGCAGGAGGTGTATCAAACAAGGTTGTGGTTCTGTAGCAGAACTATTTATTTGCCCATAACGGACAGACTTGTCCATATAGGATATGTCCATCCTGTTTAAAGCAGTTTAATAAATATGTAACAAGTGACTACTGATAGGATAGTTTAACATAAAGTCTATAAACAGTATTCCGAAGTAGAGGAGAGCTGTACAAGGACCAAAGACATTATATTTGGTGTAAAGACAATTAAATTACTACTGAAATGTCTTGAACATGTTTCAAGCTTCAGGGAGTGCCTTGCTTTAGGACTGCTGAACTGGGATGGCTTCATCAAATACCCCAAAGAACATTAGACCCTCAGACAGCACCTACACTGATTCTAGTCCTGAATTCAAAATGCCAAAACATGCTCCTCACATCCTCATAACTGTAGAGCTTTCTAAACTGAACAGGGAGCCCTGATTGCCCTGAGAAGTGTCCATGAGCTTGCAGTTCTGCATTCACGGCATGGCCAGGGAATGACATGCCCTTTTCCGACCCACTGGGTCCACAAACTGGGGGAAGCAGTGGGGTACCTTGAGGGAGCCAGTGTGCTTAAGGTTTGTGTTTGCATTTCCTCAAAAGAAGATGAGAGCAGGACCATAGGATCCCATTTCCTGGATGAATTTTCTAATCCCTGTGTGGAGGGTAGTGGCAGAAGAAACGTTTTCACTGGCTATTTTTTGTTGTTTTGAGTTCACCTTATTTGATAATTGCCCAGGACAAGTGTAAGTGCTTGCCTGCTGTCCTGGTTTGAAGTAAAATAGAGCTGGTGCTGCTTACTGATTTCACTTTTTAACTAAAGCTCTTCTAATTAACTGCTCTGTCTGAAGTTAGCAGCATTTTCATAAACTGTCTGGCTTTAGCAGTGATAAGACTTCATGTTTAGAGTTACTGCCAGGGGTTGGTGTGCAGACCAAGGCCACTGCTAAGCTTGGATCCCACATGGAGGGAGGCAGAGAGTACCCTGTACCTGTGGGGAGGAGCGGGCAGGATAACTGACCCCAGGATTCCCCAGTGAGTTGTTCCATCTCACAGCCCTCATAGCCAGTAAAGCTGAAGGATCAGGAGGGGCAACCTCTTCCCTCGCCCCTTCCCCTCACTCTCTTCCATCTGCTGCTGCTGGCTGCTCCTGCTGCAGTGGCCAGCATCCGAGGAGGACTCCATCCACCCTGCCTTTGATCCCGAGTCCTGTGTTCCTGAACTGGTTTCCAGAATCCAGCGCCTGTGCCCAGTCACCCTCTGTGGCTGAGTCCAGCCTGGGACCCTCTCCCCAGGAGCTGCTCCCCAGCTGGGGGTGCCAGTGACATGTTGCCATCGGGGGGAGCTGGGTTCAGGACTAACTTTGTATGTATTTGTACATATTCCCTTTTATTATCATTATTACTATTATTAGTGGTAGTATTAAAACTGTTTTCTAATCAGCAAGTCTCTCTCCCTTATTATCTTTCCCTTTCCCTTTCTGGGGTGGGGGGAGGGGGTTAACAGAGAGCGTCTGTCACGGTTCTGGGGGCTGCCCCGACCCCAAACCATGGCACCTGCATAGGGTGTTGGTTCTCAGTGCTTGGAGCTGTCAACCTGAATTTGGCTTCAACTTTTAGAACTGGAAAGTAGTGACATTTCCTACTGTTATTAGGCATTACATTTTTCTCAGTTGTATGACATCAGCATGACTTCTCAGACTGCCATGTTGGCTACCACACTGCATAGGGAACCTGAAACATAGAGGAAAGTTATTAATAAGCTAGATGCCCAAATCTAAGCTTTTGTTTTCACATTCAGGACTGGGTCCATAAAACCAGCATTGAAGATCTAGTCTTTCATTGCCAGAGGTTACAAATGCACGCAGAGCTACAATACTTCTCCTACAGCCTCCCTGGCAGGTACAACAGTGGAGGAAGCAGTGGCTTTCTTTGCTTGTCAAGGCAGAGTAGAGTGGAAACAAGGCGAGTACCAGTCTGACAGAGTTACATAGAAGAAATAGCCTGGGTGAAAAACTTCAAACTCCAACTCCCCACTCTCCTGAATTAATACAATGTAACATAACATAATCTTGTGCATAGTATAAACAATAAAATATTCCAGTTATACCAGAGGAGTATATGTATTCTGCTCTGAAAATATTCACAAATTTAAGTTTCTGTCTCTGCCTCTGGACACAGTGATTAACAGCATCCGATCCTGCACACTTCATATAGGCCCTGCATCATGGATTAACACACCTATACAGGTTTGAAGGCTTATTATAATCTCTAAGCCAACAAGCTTCTAAATCTCCAACCTTATTTGAAAAGGCTATGGTATATGATGCTGAAAAAATACAGAAGTCAGGGAATTCTGGATATACCATAATGGTGTACTGGGTTTAGTAGAAACATTAAGTTTCTAGAATAATTAACTGTCTTATAGTGTGTAAAAATGAATTTCCTTTTTGCTTGCAGAAAGACCATTTTCTTTTTTTATTCTACTTTTACATATATCCATAAAATGCAGCACTGTGGATGCACTGCATAATTACATTGATACACAGAAATTTCATTTTTGTGCAGACATATTTTTTTTGGATATGTGCAGCATTCTTTAGCACCTTATCCCTTATTTTCTCTACTTACTATTTCAAGGATCAATTTAGGTGAAAAGGACTAAGTTTACAGTCTTTAACCTGAGAATCTTGCCATTAAAATCTGATGTTATAAGCAAGGTGTATATAATAGATGAAGACTAACCTTAATAAAACTTCTGGTTTCACATTTGAAATAAACTTGTAATTCAGAAGACAATATACCTGTAACGCAGCAAGTTGGACTTGATTCTGTAGAGAGCAGATCCAGCACTTATTAAATTCATCTCCACTGGCTTCAATGAACACTGCACTAGTTCCTAATTTTTGAATTCTATATAATAGTGCTTCTAAGGGTGGCCTAAATAATACCAAAATATGATTTCCCAAGATTCTTTCCTTCTAAAACCAACATCCTTTATCTAGGCTGACTTGGACCATGTTTTAGAAAGCTCTTTAGAGTGGGTTAACTCCAAAGAAGAAAGTCTTTAATGCAGCAAAACCCTTAAAACAATTCCAGGGAGGTAGTTATCTAACTCTAACATGCACTCAGCTCAGCAAAGACGGACAGGGGGCTTTACTTCCCTTTTTTTTTTCACCAGTTTGGCCATTAACTCAGTCTTATATTTAGTTTATAAAAAAATCAGTATTATTTTCCTCACCTAAGCATCTTCAGATCTCACAGCTTTGAGATCCTCTAATGAAAATTCTTAATAAGCACAAATCATAGGAATAAAATGTTTGAAAAGTTATTAAAGATAAAGTTATTAAAGAAAAGGTAGAAACCATTTAGTGCAGTTTTCTGTTCACTTGAGTTACACTCAAGTTAATTTCAGCATGCCCAGCTTACAAGAAATTCAGTGACAGCATTTTCCATATGCACTGATTGTGTCATTTGTAGATGTTATGCATGGTTGGATCATAAAGTCTTCCTATGGGCAATATATCTTGAGACAAAAGTGTGAGAGGTACCTTTTATTAATTATGTACATTATCATAATTTTTACTTTTGTTGTAACATTTGATTTTCATGGATAAATCTTAAGTTTTCTGTCTTTAACTTAGCAACTCTGCAGTACTTCGACAGTCAGAGAAAAGGTGCAATTCAATTTATTTTATTGAAGGTAGCTATATTTGAAAGCAGCTGTAATTCTTGGATTCTTCCCAGAGCATTAACTGGGGTTTTATAAATGCCATTTGAGACATAAAAGGGAATGACCGGAACAGTTTTAACATAAGATGGAACAACATATTTTATTAATTATTAATTCAATGGACAAAATTAAAATATACTACATACTGCCAGTATGGCATAAATATATGTACTATTTAAGTAAATATATAGCTGTGCATATACAGTGCATGCAGAAAATGCAGCAACTCCAGCCCAGTACTAGCTTATATTACAGCATATTTGTTTCAGTAGTCTGAGGTATTCTCTGTTGGGGCTGTTGCTGTGCTCCTTCCGGAGTCTGGTTTGTTTTTCAGCACGTAATGTAGAAGCATGTCTTGTACGTTTTGATAAGATGCTGTTGTGGCCTCAACTCTTGGCCCTTGGATTCAGTGGAATGTTTTGGAAAGAAGGGGAGATCTGGACCCTCTGGACCCAGTCCAGAGGCTGAAGATGGAGCACTGACTTTTCAGGAATTGGGGCAGATTGGGATTCAGCTGTGACAACTGCAGAGTGGAGTGATGGTGGTTGTTTTTTGTGCTAGCCCCCAGCTAAGCCTTGGAAAGAAAGAAAGAAATTAGACGTTCCTCAAAACACAGAGGAGACCAAATGGATCTGAGGAAGGCTATGGGAAATTGTTACATTAAAATGTGGAATTGTAGGGTCTCCTCCACTTCCCACCAGGAATACTGTGGGCAGATTTGTTTTCTAACCATTTGGCTTATTCTCTCCTTCCCAGCAGATCTGCATCTCCTGTATTTAAAGATAAAGGTGTTTCTAGATTGTCATTTCTGTGTCCTGATGAAGCCTCTCCTTAGAGGCTGGGTGCTGCTGGTGCCTTGAAATGCTCATGCACAAGTAAACTGTGGTACGTTCATTTTCTGATTCTGATCAAGTTCTGGTCTTATCTCAACCATGTTTTCTGCCTCCTTGATCATACCTCTGCACATCTGCACACAAAAATGAAGATCATTCCATTCATCTGTCCCAGTCAGGAAGATGAATAAAGACATCTGTAACATGATCTCCCCAGGGGCTCCTCCTTTGGCAAGATTTCTGTGGTTGTGGCAGTAACAAGAGCACATAGAGGAACTATTCAAACCACATCATGATAACTCTACACCTGTCTTTCTGCCTGCTTTGTCTCTGTACATATGGCAAATTATATGTCTTTACTTGTAATACATGAGCAAGATCACCACTGTCATGTCAGTAAGCGGTCAGAGCTGGTACAGAGCAGGTGCTCAAAAAATAAACGTATCTATGATTGTCATATGCAGTATCTAATAAGCTGTATTTGGGTTTTATTTGTGACTTAGAACAGTGTTGCTAGGAGCTGCAGAATCAAAATGGACTTTATTTTTAGAGGAATGAGAAAGGGAAGAAAAAGGAACAGGTAAAGGTAAGAAGAAGAAAAAATATGGCAAGATACTTGCTCTGAAAGATGTCTTGTAGCTCAGGCAGGATTTAGGGGTTTGAGACATTAACTACTGGTTTTGTAGTCCATCTGCAAGAAATCCACCTACATGATCACAGTAGTCCCTCATGGGTTTAAAAAAGCTATCAATCAAGAGACATAACAAGTAACAAATATGTAAATGAGTAATATATCCTAAAACATTACTCCAGTGTTCTTTCTTCCAAACCATTGTGTTTCAACTGTCAAGGTTCAGATTATCACCTAAATATTTCTCAAATTTCCAGTCTTAAAAATAAAGATAACTCTCCCTGTTAGACCTTTACCAGAAGTAAATGGCACTTTATGCCTTCAGCCGTATGCAGCTTTTTTCCTTTCTTTCTGTTTAACCATTCATGGTGGTATATTTTAGAAGCAATTTTGCATAATAAAAAGTAGAAATTGTACTTGCAGGCAATCCTTTAAAACAGAAATGTTGTCAAAGTATGAGAAATAGTTCATGTGCTAAGTAGGGAGCATGTCCTACAGTGTTTACCCTGGATTCAGAGCTTCTTGCAACATGGAAGTTTCCTGATGTTGGGTAGTCCTAAAAAGAGAGGGAGTGCTACAGTAATGCATCCTATAAATTCTCCCTCACTGGAAAAAGGCAGACTGTGGACTTTATTTTTTTTATTTTTTTTTTAAAGTGACTTGCATGACAAGAGAGCAGGAGAGAGCAGCTTCCAGAGACCAACAGAAAAAAATGTTGAATTCCTTCCCCCATGTTTACTTACAATAGCACTGGAATACTATCTTTATGGTGGCCAAACGGGAATGCGTATTTTCCTTATGGTTTCATATTGACCTGGTTATAAAAAAGTATAAAATAAAACTTCAGCATAGGTGCTTCAGATCAAAAGAAAGTGGAAATTAAAAGATGGCAGGAGCAACAATTTTCTTTCTCTGCTCCTTCAGGCCTCCAGAATACTTAGTCTCTGGGCCAAAGTTGCCGTGGTGGTGAGTACAGTTCCAGTCATGTTCAGTTCAATTACACACACATTAGAATATGACTACTATAACTGTAGAGTAAAACACTTGCCTGTTAAGAAGTGTCATAATTAAGGATGCCTCATCACCCGTAACTAATTTACTTTCACATATACATTAGGACATGTTCACATGCTGTTTTTTCTGCAGAAATCTGCCTCCTCCTGTGCACAAAATTGGTAATGCTCATTTAATGATCAATTATTTAATGATTTTATGTTCGCCCCATCATTTGTAGAGCTTACTTAGTTTTCAAATTGTATTTTGAGGATGTAATTATGAATTGACTGTGTTTATCCTTGGGAGCTCTGGGGATCAAAGACTGCTCTAGAGACCATCCCCTTAGATGAAGTCAGTATGTCAGGAGTAGTTAGGACTGGATCTTGTTTGCAAGCTCTCAGCTAGGCCTTCCTCCTTCCCTCCAGACACTATCAAGTATGTATTAGTGACTGAATCTTTTAAAGATCCTTCTGAGACGACAGTTGCTGTTCTACATGTGGATGGTAGATAGCTGAACTACAGAGATAATATCAGCTTGGATACTCAACTCCAACATAACTGGCCCAAATATTTTTCCTTTAAATAAACAGAGAGTATCCATACTTTCAAAATATGAAGCACAGCTTCCATTGGCATGAGTGGGAAGTCACACATGCTAAGCACTTCTGTAATTCAGACTCCAGGTAGAGAAATTTTAGAGTAAGCGCGATTTTCCTATTTCTAGTTGGCACAGTATAGACATCACTCATAGCATTGGCAAGAAATGAAGCAGGAATATATATGTGACAGTCACCTTCACTATAAAATCCCAATTCAACACGAGAGCAGGTATTCACACTGACTGAAATGAACAATGTATGGGTTTTTCTTTAATTTCTTTTGCTTGAAGGGTGCTTTGCAAAATCTTTGTAGAAATGGATTCAGCTGTGGTTAGAGCAGGGTTAGACCTGAAGATAAGTGTGCTTTTAGCTGATGTTTAATTCACCTGCACAAAGTTAATCACTCACTCACTCTTCCATTTCACCCACACCCCTGAAGTTATATAGGCCTCCTGGCTTAAATTTTCTCCGTAGACAAACTTACTCCTGGTGCTTCCTGTGCAGACTAATCATCTTATGGTAACTCTGAATGTCACGTATTCCGTCAGCAGAGTTATAGTCTTTAGACTCTGTCCTGTTTCACCTAGGATAGGGTTAGTTTTCATGCGAAGTTGAGAGGGAGCTACAGCAAGGACAAAAAACCGAACCAACCCTTAAGCTATTTGATACCATGCTAATGTCATGCCCATGACAGGAGAGCTGGGGTGGGTGCATGTTTCTGGGGTTGAGTGGGGCTGGGCCCCGGTGGTCTGGGGTTACGGCACCATTGCTGTTAAGAGCTAATGTAGTGAAGTGCTGAGGTTTAAACCCCCAGCCCTGAATGAGGGCTGGCATGTGGATGATGTCCACAACCAGGCAAGAAAGATGCCTGATGGTTTTCATGGAGGGTCTGGCCCGCCTTAGGTGTGAACTGATGAGGAGATTACCACCAGGTGCCCCCACCTTCCACAATAACTTGGGGGAGGGGTAAGAAGCTACCTGTATTAGAACTGATTCAGGTTGTTGTGGATTTGGGATGTTTGTGTACATAGTGTATGTGTTGTGTGGGGATTCTGGTTATTGAAAGGGTTTCCTGACTCTTAATAGGAAGTGGAGTTCCCAGGATGGCAGAGTGAAATCATGGGCCTCTATCTGGGAAACTACCATGTAACTGGACTCATTGCCTGGCAGCTTTGATCTCCCATGGCATGGTTCCTTGGCCGGCTTGCTCCCTTCTTCATATCCTTTGCAGTGAGTGTGTCCATTGACTTGTTCCTCTCTCTGAGTGTCTTGCACTTTGGATCTCTGATGTGTGATATGGTAGTGGAGGGAGGAGTTTGGCTGCTGTTCTGCCTGTTAATGGTAATATCACTTTTTGTTCTGCAAGTGGTCAGATGGGGTGATCTGATTTCTTTGTACCACTTGCTTTGCATATTGTTATTACTGTTATTTATTGCTTCTTCTGTGATGTTTCATTCTCCTTATCTCAACCTATGGGATTTTGTATTTTTCTCCCTTTTCCACGTCCTGTTTAGGGGGCTGTGTGGTGATCCTGGCTGGGTCCAAACCACAACAGAGTCATGTAAATTTCTGTCACTTGGAAAAACACAGTTCTTAAGAATTAACTGGAACTCTGGGGCAGTGTATCAGTATTTTGTTTGAGAGTAACAGGAAGTCTGAACTGAGTTATGAACAACAATAAAAAACAGATGTCTTATGTCATCTACAAAACAATTACCAGAAAAATACATATAAGCAACCCTGTGCCATAACATATACAAGTTTCTTGCACATTTACACTGAGTGTGAGGACTGAGGAACTTGGATTTTTATTAAGCCTGTAAAGTGCCTACCCATAGCCTACCATCCATCCTGAATGTTAAAGTTTATTCACGCTGTTTTAGCAAGATACTCTGTTATGGACCTTCAGTAAGAAACACGGGGACAGTGAAAGTTTAAGGAGGACCATGGGGTCCATAGCAAGAACTGAAGTCTTATCTTTAACCACTAAAGAAACAATCTGTTTATTTATGCATATCTTGGAGTAAGCTTTTGCTTTCCTCTTAAATATATTTGGGAATTTTAAGCCATAAATGAGGGGGACTGATCAAGAATAAATATTCTCTTCAGCTGACTCCAGTACCTCCTCTAGAAAACTTCTGATCCCTGCTTTACAGAATCTTAGCAAAGTATATACCTTAATAGAATTAATTCAGAAAAGGTACTGCTGATATATGGACCTATCAAGTTTTGAGAACCAGACAACAGAATTCTATCCATTCACATAAATATAGTAAGTAGTTTTGCAATTGCTTGATAAATTTTATCCAAAATAGCAAGCCACAAGCTCCTTATTCCTGATGAGTACTTTCAAGGCTCTCCCCCCTCAACGTTATTACATTGCCTGTGTTCTGACCTCAAGCAGAACAACCGGTGGAGGGTCTAGAGCACAAGCTAACAAAAGCTGAATTGTATGAACTGCGAGGAGTAACTGACTCCAGGGTAACAGAAGTGTGTAGCAGGTACAGACCACGTGGGAGCCCACTGCCTCCAAACGCAGTTGTCACAGGCTGTACGAACCCTTTAAATAAGAGGCAAAAGACAAGGTGGTCCAACAACAAGCACTTTTGCACTGCATCCATTTGTTTCTAGCACGTTAGTCACAGTGCGCTGTGAATACATCACCAAAGCATTCTTACATTTGGCAAAATCTTTTTAATATAGTTTTGGCCCATAATTTCACGATACAGAATACAAACAGGAACTTTCAATTTAATTTTCATTCTTGGATGTAAGTGGATGTCTATTCCAAAATAACCAAGAAATGATAAGCCACTATGTTCAGAGTTTTATGCCTGTGAGTTTATTGTTACAGAAGGCTTAAAGATTAAACAAAAATGAATTCATAGGGAAGCATTTTATTTCATTATTCATTCAACCATAAATCAGAAGTTATAAAAATATGCTATTTCAGAATAAAACTCCTAAATATTGAAAAGTCCTAGTGGTGGTGGCTTAAGAGGCTCTTTCCCAAGGTAAACTTTTTTGCTTCAAATCTTTTTAACTCTTCAGCTGAAAATTTGTTCTTTGGCATAAATAACTTTTCTGATGTAGTGTTGCTTGTGACTGAAGAAGACATTGATGTTACATTATGTCCAGAAGCACTGACAGTCTGCCCAAATAAAGTACTGCTTGAATGTGAGGGAGAAGCTGCTACTGGTGCATTGAAAGCTTCAAATATAAGTGCAGTCGTGCTTGAAGACTTCACAGCCGCAGCATTGCCAAACCCTGAAAACCCAGAAGTTCCAAAACCACTAGTTGTTTCAGAAGTTTTAAATGAGGAGGCTGCAGATGGAGCTGTTGGGTTGCCAAAACCAACAGTATGGGATATGCTAGGAAAGGACATTAGACCAGCAGAAGAGTTCCCAAAATCAGAGGTGTTTCCAGATGATGCACTGACAAGACTGGTACTTGTTATAAAGGAGAAGCTACCCACATTGTTACTACTGCTGTTCACAGGAAAGCCTGCCATCATAACATTTTAAAATAAATTTTATAATGTGTACACCTGTGATACTAAATTGCTGCTGTACTTCAGTGATGCAGAAGAAGAAAAGCTCACAAAAATGTTTAACTGTTAGTTCTTAATGCAGGAACTTACTTGACAACACAAAGCTTGATGTTACCTCTCCTCCAAATCTAGAAGGTGGCAGTGGCTGTGTCACCGTGTGTTCTTTAATTCAGATAGCTTTAAAAAAATCCATAGATAAATTAAAAATATGTCCCAAAAAAAGAGAAACGTTTTGATAAATACTTAAAGCAAAAATACAGCAGCCCAGTCTAATTTAACACTACTGAGACTACATTAGACCATGATCACCTTCATGACCATTGCATGTTCTTGCAGCTATGAGCAAAACACTTTAAGGCTATACACTGTTGTCTGTGAAACTTTCCAGAAACACAAATGTATTAAAATTCACAGATTTTTATCTGTCAGACAATACCTCTTCATTCTCGTGTCTTGTTTCAGTTAGTGCTTTTTGGTCCTACCTATGTTGTTGCTTTGACTTAGTCTGTTTTCTCACCTTGGCACATGTAGTCTTCTGTGCTACAGCCCAAATCCCACATCCTCCACTTCAGCACTGGACATACCAAAGGGTGTGATCATATTACTCCAACTTTGATGCACTTTGTGCAGACTCCACTTGCATCAACTTACTGTATCTTCCTGATTCCCTGATTATTCAATATTGGCTTTAACTCAAGCATTCTTTTCCAACACATTAAGATTCACAAATATTTGTCACCTTCCCTGGAATAACTATGCTTTAAATCTTCAAATTTTATCCAAACAGTTTCTCCCCCACCTTTTTATCCATTTCTCACTCTGGCATTACCAAAATGCTCTATGTATATCTCAGGATGGCCTGGAGGACAAGTCTGGTCTCATCTGCTGCTGATACCTTGGAAAAGTCAACATCAGCACATGGAAGAGAAGGTGGGGTGGATGTTTGGCTCTCACTATGTGTGTCCTTGAGCAGATCCCAACTTTAAGGTATGGTTACTTCCATGTGGCTTCCAATGATAGTATTCCAAACCTGGGATCCAGCTGCTGTCTTGCTAACCTGGAACTGTCCTGATTCACTATTCCTTAGTTAACTAAAGGGCTGGGTAATACCTGCCTGCAATTCACTGATCTCATGATTCCAGAGAAAGGTGGATTAAAGACACAAATCTGTGCTTACAGTTTTTCACATTCACCTGATTCAGGCAGTGCGTGACTACCCATCACATCATTATCACCTATAAAAAAAATGGACAAATTGATGGGGCAGTTTTCAAACTGCAGTTGTTATTCTGTCATTCCTCCTTACCCCTTCCAGTTTCTTTAATGTTCTCAGGAGCATTCTAAGATTACTGTCAAGGTCTTTGTGCCACCAGTCAGGCAAACACTTTAATGCCAGATGTTTTTCAAGGCTGCACTGCCAAATATATCATAGCTCAGATTTTCAGAATGGTTCATAGATCTGACACAAAATGGCTAACGAATCTAGTAATCAAACATGTCTCAGCTAATCTGATTCAGACAAAGGCAACCTAAAAGAATCATGTGTTTTGGTTGCAAAATATAGTAGTCCCTTGTGATCTTTAAAGCAATACTTACCACTTACTTATATAAAGTTAATACAAGTGTAGTTAAATACTTGGATAACAGCTGCAGCTTCTATGAAAGATTTGCAAGATATCTGCATTAAAAGCAAGGTGGCATATCACAACCATCTTGTCTTAGAAATCTTGGTAACGGAAATTAACATTGGCATTGGCAGGACAATTTGGTGGCATATGTCTAAAAAGACACGAATCTATGTAAAATAGTTTCCCAAGACTAATAAAACAAGCATATTAGGAACAGAAACTTTTTCCCTTTCATGAACATTTACCATAGTTGCTTTTGTTGATGAGTTCGAAGCTTTCAACTGAAGCAGCGAGTTTTTCCATCGTGCTGCTAACTGTTGGGCAGGATTTAACTAAAAAAGGGGGAAAGAAAAGCATGTTTTCATTATTGGTGAAGGCTTAAAAAATAGAAAATATTTAATAGAGTGATCTGGTAACTAAACTGAAAGAAGATTTCTAGAATTAGAAAAGAAACCTCATTAGGAAGAGTAGATTCTTTCTTTCTTGAAATTTCAAGGTGAGAAGATGAAATTTTTGTTAATAACACAGAATTCTTTTCAATTCCCTTACCGTTGCCCTTAAACGAACTCTTTCACTTCCAGTAACAGTAAGATTTTAAAAATTTCCTGGGGCTTTCTAAGTCTACTTTCTATCACTACCTGAATTAGGAAAAAACCCCACCCAAAACCAAACCACACACAAAATACGTAAGTTTTAAGAATAAGAGAACAAACTCTTCAATCTTTGCTTTATTTCTGGCTTGTCCACTCACATGCTTGTTAATAAAACTGAAGCCCTAAGATTTGTCCAAGCTTATCCCACATTTTCAGGAACCTACAAAACAATGAGAGAGATAATCACCTATTACATTATACAGCACTGACTGAACCAGGGAATACAAATTCTTCATGAAACTTACTCTTTATTTCTTTATTTTCAAAGTTTAGATTAAACCAGAAATCCAAGGTTAAAAAAACAAACAACAAACACATGAAAAAAGTCCACAAGTTTTTAAACAAGCAATTTATCCTTTTATCAATACAGACACAAACACAAGTAAAAAGGAGACTGAAAGTGATATGTGTTGTTACAAATTTCACATTATAGGCTTTCTACATATGCTTCATGTTACTTCATGAATACCAGGAAAACTAACAGTGCTGAATTTCTTATGGATTTGTGGCTCCTGACTAAAACTAAGGAATCCACCTGAAACATCCCTACAGTGAGAGCATTTTATTCTAGAGGGGGCCACCAGTATCTTTACCTAAACTGGTCATTTCCTGATCAAAGATGCCCGTCTTCATTAAAATATTAAAATTGGTGAAGGTTAAAAGTCTAAGTTTCTTTGTAAAGAGAAAAGGGAATCAAAAATTATTAGAGATTAGTAGATTTTCTGACTAAAATTCACTTATTTAGGACACAGGCTTATAATTACACTTTACAGTATTTACAAACTTCCTGCTATCCCTATTTAACTGTTACAATGAGTCACAGAGTTTTCACTTCCAGTCCTGCATTATTAGATCTAAGAGCCTGGGAAACCTTTGTTTCCAAGTTAAGAGGTAGTAGTATTTCACCCTAGACATAACTCTGCCCCATTATATTACAATAGGACCAACTCATCAGCCAGGCTACAGAATACGAACAGCAAAATAATACTTTAACCTATTGGTTCAATAGCACACACTTCAAAAACAAGCATTCAGTGAATACACTAGCATTTTGCCAAATGGCAGCTCTGGCTATAACTGATGGAAGAAATGTTTGTGCAAAAAACACATCTACTGACATTTTTGCATTTTTTCATTAGAAATCAGTCATCAGGAATAGTTTTAGTAGCTAATTAAAATACAAGCTATATTCTAAAATAGCATTAATTGGAAGCAAAATATTCCAATTACCATAGTGATTAATAAGCTTCATAGGTGAGAATTTTCTATTTCTGAAAAGCATTTCAGAAACCCTGAGCAATTAAAATTCAATTGTCTTGGGAAATAAACAATGATTATTCCAGTTTTAAAGACAAGGAGGTAGGCAGTTTATAAATTTCCTGCCAAGGACAGCAAGTCATATTTCAAAGCTAGGGCAGTCAAAAAGTTCTTACTTTTTTTACCCATATGATGATGTCATCAATATATTGCAAGTGTTAGGGAGCTCCACCTTTCTGCTGTGCATGACAAGTGGTGGGGCTGTGTTTCCACCACTGGGGCAATTGATTCCAGGTGTACTGGACACCCCTCCAGGTCAAAGCAAAGTGTGGCCTGCACTCTACTACCAAAAGAATTGAGAAAAACACATTAGTGATATCAGTTGTGGTGTATCACTTGGCTACCTTTGACTCCAGTTCATACTGAAACTCCAGCATGTCTGACAGCAGCACTCGGTGACAGCCTGACTTCACTCGGGCAACAATAGTCCACTGTCAGTCTGCATTCTCCATTAGACTTTCACTCTGGCCCTATGAGGTGTTGAAGAGTTTTGCCAATCATCCTCTGGCTCTCTAGCTGATGAATCAGGTTCTGGAAGGGGATCAGTGAGTATTGATTTGTGTGATAGTGCTGCTAGTGCACCGTTTTGGTAGCAACTGGCAGTGGCTGCTCTTCAAACTTTATCAACCCCACCACAGAAGGGTCCTCTGAAGGATCAGGCAAGGTGGACAACTGTTCAATTTCCTTCAAGGCAGCTACACCAAAAGTCCACTCTTTGTGGTCTTTGAAATACCTGCTCCTGAGACAGACTATGCCAAGGATGCATGGGGCCTCTGAGCCAGTCACAAAGGGTGTGTTGATGCCACTCCTTCCCAGTCAGGCTCTCTTCATCTTCCAGTGAGCTGCTGCAGTCCCCCTGTCACCCCAGAAACACAGATGGGTTTGGCACCTCTGTAGCTTGATGGCATTAAGGTGCACTGTATCTACAAGAGCCTTGTACTCCTGGTGGTCTGGTGTGTCAGGCCATGGGGTCCACACAGTCCACTAAACATGATTGTCTCTTTTCTCCATGTGAGAGAAACGCTTCTTTTCTGAAATGGCTGCTCTCTATTTGCTGAAGGTTATCCTGCAGTGTACTGAATCTTGACCAAACTATAAGAAAAAGCAAATAATATGTTAGGAAATATTGGATAATTTGGCACATTTTTTTTTCATTTAGAGAATTGTCTTATTATGACATTCGTGGGAGTTCAATTTATTTCTAAACTCAATTTTAAAATAACTTTTATATTAATAGAGATCATGTTTTTGAAGTGTTTTAATAATGAAATGTTTAGACTTTATTGTAACAAAGTATTATGATTCCTCCAAATGTTTTTAATGATGTTTTTCAAAGAATGTTTTATTGGTCATTTTAATTCCGTGTCATAATGGAAAAAAAAAAATCTCAAAATTTCAGCATTTCCTGAAGAATGAAGTTATTCCCTTCTGACTTATTTCTTTGCTACATCAAAAGGCATTGTGCAACTTGAACTGGAAAGAGGAACACTAAACTAATTAAAGATGAAATGAGAACAGCAAGAATTAAACAAAACCAAAGCAAATGTATACCGAAAACAGTTGAGGAAGAGCCCAAAGGAATTATTACTGCCATCATTCATCCAAGCAATCAAGATAAATGACGTCAAGGTTTCAGAGTGCTGCTTGGGAAAAACAGCAAATGTAAAATAGAAATTTCATGTCCCATCCAAGACAATACAAATAGATAAATAACAGGTTATTGCAAGACTAATATTTCCACCACCTCTATCCCTATGCTTTCTATATATTTCTTATTTTATCCTCATTCCTGTTTCAGTTGCAATCATCCTGATTATGTAATTTTGGTGCAAAAGTAAATTATAAAATGCTGCTGCTATTTAGTTATAAATGCAATAACTTCAGAAATAAAATAATCCAAGTCTTTTGAGTAGTGTTACTGCAAGTTATTTCTGAAACTGTAATTTCTAAGGGAAATGAGAGGAGGTTTATGAAGAACTAAAAAAAACCAACAACAACCAAAAAAAAACAAACAAACCACCAAAAGTATTAATTAATTGTGCTGTAGGTGCTATATTCACTCATCTCATGTAAGGAACTTGACATGTAGTTTCAACCACAGATGAATCAGTTTCAGTAAATATGTCCTGTAAAAAGGTATGAAATTTGCCAAAAATAATGGGACTTAAATAGCTAAACCATCTTTGTTAGACTCTATGAAGAAAAGTACAAAGAAAAGGACCCTTTAATGTGGAAAAGTTAACACAAAACATCAAGCATAAATCCACTGAGGCAGAAAGAGATGACAAGTACAGGTTATATTTTTATTATATTCTATACATTTGCCCTCTAATTCTTTGCACAGTGCTTATGAACATCCCAGAAAAATGGATCAAGAAAAAATATTATTAAAGTCATTGTTTTGATTACTTGACTTTAGGACTAATACATTGAGGTACCACTAATAACAATATCTCTACAAGGAAGAGCTTAGAAATTTCATTGCAAAAGCAAGGATAGTAATTTCATCCTGGAATTAGTGCAGACCTGGTGAGGCTTTAATTAAGGACACTAGCACTGAAGGAAATTATTTGGGAGGTTCAAAGGTCTTACAAAACCATTCCAGAAGTGTATCACTGAATTTTCTTTTCTCATGTCATCTTCCTAAGTTGTAAGACTCTTTATTCAGTGTGATTTCTTTTTATTTCATATAACTAATGCAGTGTAAGTGAGGAGAGGATGAATATTACTAGCATTTCCACAATGAGACTGCAGATATCTGGAGTACTAACTTGGCAACTCAGCATCTACCAGGTGCCAAATCATCTATCTCAGATTCTATAGCAGCATGCATTTGATGTAATGCTCTTTTTCACATCGTGATTTAGAGAGGAAGGAAATTCAGCTGTGTGAAGAGCAAATGAAATTTGTATCTCAGGCCAAATATCAGAAAAGCAAAAAGCTGAGTAATTATGATGAACAAAACACTGATGGATGGATAGCACACATAGATGAAGGAAGCAGGGATAAAAAATGGTTGCAAAAAAAATAGTGAGCAGCATAATTGGAAAAATACTACAAAGCTAAAATATTGAAACAGAGGGTTACCACTGTGGCAGGCTCCATTGTAGCCTTAATGTGCTCATCTTGGGAGGTCTTATTCAGGGAAGCGCTTTATTTTTCTGATTCAGTACTATTTTAGCTTCAGTGTAAACATTTGGGCACGTACAACTCAGCTCTAGAGCAGCACATGATATTACTGACCAAGAACCAGAGCCACAGCATGATTTTTCACTGGCACTCAGCTCTGGGTGTAAAATAACCACACAGCTGTGGAAAAAGTGGGGTCATGGAACTGTTCCCTTCCTCGCCTCTGGAAGGAAGGAGGTAGAGAACAGCAAGTAGAGTCAAGAGACTAGCAGACCTACAGAAATTGCTTTTTCACTCTCCGTCTCTTGCTGTTCTGCCAGCCAAGAGACAGACACAGGGACTGTGGGACACTAGGCTGGGATTTTGAAGTCTGTAACTGGGTTGGGGTCTTCAGTTTGGGTAGACTGTATGGGGAACAAGGATTCTTGAAGGATCAGTTATTTCATTGTCAAATGATCATTTAAGAATTCGAGTGACTTAAGGATCAAGATTGATTCAAAACTTGGTTGGAAGATTAACTGATGATTTAGGGACTGGGAAATGTGGATGGTAAGAGTTTCTGTGCAAATAGGGACCTCAAATCATCTTGCTTAAATTCTCTCTAGAAATGAACTCTATTAAATGTACCTCACAGTGGCAACCGGTAAGGGAAAATTAAGTGCTAGCTGAGAGATTGTAATGCCATAGTATTAACTTAAAATATCTATTTATTTGGAAACCAGAGGTAATTCTGCACTTCTGTGTGGTTTTTCTCTTTTCTAGCCTGACTCGTAACAGTTGCTTATTGAGATTGGAAAGATGAAGATGAATAAAATATAATATGACAATGTGATATTTAAAAAGGTTAATCTCCTTGGCGTACAATTTATTTACAGTGCATGGAGAGAGATGGAATTTCTCCTCTACAGACTGACTCAGAGGAGGTGCTTTGGAGGAGTATTGCTCTCTGCTCCCAAAAGAATAATCAATCTATATCAAAACCTCAACAATGCAAATGAAGAAGGTAATGGATAGGCACAAAAATAAGGGAGACAGAAAAAAAAAAAAAAATTATGAGTCCCAGATATATTTCAGTATAACTTTTGATGTGATTAGTAACTTCTAGATTGAGGAAAAGTAAAAAGCAGGTAAAATCCTGCTAGACTCCACTTTTTTAAGAATCATGTTTTAATAAGTGTGCTCTAGTGACTTCATCAACTTAATGGGAAGACTTCGACTGCTAAAACTGAACATCAAGAATTTGCCATGGTGAGAATAATGGTTTCTCTCATGCTTTTCTGCTTATCAACATATGATTTTAGATAAAGTAACAAAAAATTTACTCCTGTAATAAAGCTGTGTCTAAGAAACACTACAGCTGTAAAAAACAATTTAGAGAGAAAGAATTAACAGTTATTAAGATAATTAATCAATCCAAGAAAGCCTCTGTCCCTGAATCTTGTACAAAGCTAAATGCCATACTAACCTGATCTGCACATCTAGCTATCATCAAAAGGGGTAATTCTGTGGGCAGAATGTAAATTCAGAAATAACATTTTATTTATTTGTTTCATTAGTTAGGTCTAGGCATCTGTACTCACAGAAATTTTGCCAAATGATGAACAAGATGATGGAAGTCAGGTATGTCAGGATGTGCTGCAGTGGAAGAAGACTATCTGTGACTATACCCTGTGTGAACTCCATGCGGACGCCGCATGTTCCAGCCAAGGTTATATCAGGCAAAGCTGCTCAGAAATTTTGTTTCAGGACTTTATATACTGTATTTGCCTTCACACTAGTACACCTGGGAGGATGTAGCTTCTAAGTAGCTCTAGTAGTGTTCAAACAGCAAGAGAGAATGTTACTCCTCTTCCAATCAGGTAGGATGGACTGTGGGCTAGCCCTCAGTAAACACTACACTTTACAGTCATTGATCTGTAGAGCCCGAAGTCTATGTGTGTACAGTCTACATAAAGCAGCAGCACTCATAGCATGCTTTTGATTCAGCATGAATCAGAGCTGAGTTAGACCAGAAATCTCTGTTCTTCCTTGCAGACCTCAGCACTGCAAGAGTTCTCCATGTCAGTTCCACTGGACACACCAGAGCAGGAAGGAAAACTAGGTGAATGTTTTTACTGAAATCAAACTAATCTGAACATAAGTTATAGCTTCTTATTCTGGCAGTAGAATATATTCTGGCAAAATATGGAACCTATTTTATTTTTTAAAGCATCTGAAAAAAATTTTGCTAATTCTCCATAGTTAGGGGTAAACAAATCCTTTTAGATTAAGGAAAACATTTTTCTTTCTTAATTTGTTCACACTCTCTGTTTAAATTTTTATATAATTGCTCTCACTATATCTCTTGATAATTTGTCTGATCACAGTTATTTAGTGAAGTAGTAATATTCATGCCACATCATTTACAGTCCCTATATGAGTCAAACTAAGCATGTGCTAGATAGAGGTTGTAATTTCTCCCACAAAGTGGAAACATTTCTCAGTAGAAAAGGAAAAAAAAAACATCCTTCAAGGGGACTACAGTTGTACGACATCCCAGTTAAGGGGCTTTGAATCATAGACCAATCCTTGATTCAAATTGGAAATGTTTCTTTCAGAACTGAGTAGCAACCGCAGAACTTCTTTTTCCATCATTCATACATCCCTTTTATTTATTAGAAGCAATTTAAAGGAAATTTGGTAAATAGCTGGGAACAAGGATCAATGGATTAGTTTCCCCAGAATTTGTTTTTCATCCTTTACCTTATCCATCATAAGATTTAGGACACCATTTTGTTGAGAGACAGCTTTTAAAGCTCTGTTAACTTTAGCTACTCTGACAGCTGTATTATTAAACTCTTAGTTCAGGATGATGGAAACTCACACATAAAACCTGATGTAGGTAGATTTTAACTGGCAGTACTTCGTAAATTACTCTCTTTGCATTAATATTTCATTTCAAAAAGACAATGCAGCTTTTTAAAAACACCATCACTGACAGAAAAACATTGTTTTCATCCAGTAACATTTTGTATCACTTTGGAAACTGAGGTGCCTGGGGATGTGCTGCTTTCTTGTTAAACTTGCAGGCTCAGAAAGAAAGAACTGCTGGTATTGGATATCAGAGTCTGAAACATAGTTGTGTTTAAAAGAAAGTGGGGAGTTTTGAGAGCTCTGGTTTCAATTCCTTGCATTTTCTGAGCATGTGAAGTCATCTCATTGATTGCTCACTCACTCAATAGCAAAGTGAGATTAGTTAATCCTCCTTTATTTGATATTAATTTGTCTTGTCTATCCTAACCAAGCCAAAAGATACACTCGAATAGATAGATCCTATGATTGTTACTGAACAATCACCCTCTGCACTGCTTGTCTCAGAAACTCGTTGTAGCTACATGGAGTCTGGTAGAGTGAAGGTACAAAGATATTCAGATCTTCTTTCTGAACAGAAACACTACCAAGTGGCTAGTCCTCCTAGATTGAAAATGTTTTACACAGCATAGCCTCTTCCAGTAAATCATCTAATGTGTGCATGTTACTTTCAAGTATATCGACTTCTGTATGAGCTAGCATACAGTACTATGGAAAAGTATAGTTAATTAGCTCTGAGTGACCATTTTCCTTTGTATAGAAAGGAGAGCAGAAAATCAAAGATACATGGAAACTTTGTGTTGTGCAATTTCAGAAAACTGTGTGCAGGAGACAATAATAGATTATTTTATTGCCCATGGTTCTTTACACATCTTCTAAGGTTGTAATGAAACTGTACCTCTGTTGATTTTCAATAGTCATGCTTTAGCATCATATATTTATGTAAATTATCATTAGCATTTTATTTATTTCAGTTATTTGGCTCCTCCTATTATTTCTTATACATGGTCAGTCTTATACTCATGGGAATAACTCCTGTCTTCAAGAGTGTGATTTCTGTGAAGAAGACTTGTAGCAATCGTTACAAGAACATCAAAAAAACAGAACATCAAAAAATGGTATTAATGTCCTCTCACTTACGATAGCATGACTCCAACAGAGTCCATGAGACCAACATAGCATGAGTCCAACAGACTAAGTTTGTCACTAGTGTAGCAAAAAACCACTCTGGAACACCAGGCTTCCATTTTCCCTGCTTGGGGGAAACTGTACTCACTATTTAATTTAAACACTGGTTTATAGGATTTAGATTCTTGAAACAAGAGCATTTTTCAGAATAAAGCCCCAAATCATGTGAGGTGTTAACAGCATTTAAATAAGAGTAGCAAATTTCAGGGATAAGAAAATTTAGTGCATATGAAGAGGGAATTTGTGTCATATATAGGCTGTAAGAAAAGTAGGTGTTGAATCAAGAGTGGGAAGAAGGGACAACAATGAAGGAAAGCATGGTATGTATCAGTCAGTCAGAGACAAGCTACTTGGCAGGTCTCTTTTTTGTTGTCAGTGATTTTAATTACTTATGACTCCTAGCAGGTGAATGTTGGATATTTTTTTTTTTTAGCTTCCTCCTGGTATGTTTGCCTGTAAGACTCAATGGGACCACTTGGGTCACTGAATACAGATTCCTGCTCTTTCAAACACAGGAACGCATAAAATAATCATTTAGTCTTTGGTGGTCTATAGAAAGTGATCCACAAGCCCTAACTGATTCTCTCTGTAAAATATTTTCTAATACTTACTAATAAACAAGGACTAAAATTTGCAACCAACAGATATCACAGGAAATGAGGGACTGAGAGGGAAGTAAAAAAACAAGGGCACTACTGAAAAGTAGTTAGTAACAACCCATATTCATTACTATGTTCCAGAGCACCTGAGTTGTGCTTTGGGGCTGAAGGCAGTAGAGTGACTGAGGCCCTCTATACTGTACCCTTCAATAGTCTAGTAATTTGGCCAGAGGGCATAGCATCAGGTAGATATAGAGTAGAGAAGTCCTTCTGATAGGATGTGAGTAGTCTTGGAGACTAATAGCAAACTAACAGAATTTTGTCAGGGAAATAAAATAAGAGCACGACTAAGGAATCTTGTGAGAGTTTTGAAATCCTGCCATAAATCAGCACTTTTCTCTGCTGTGTCTATAGTCACTAGAGTGAAATGAGGAGTAATATGGAAGATACTTTTTCTTCAGACTTGCTTCAAGGAGCAAATATTGACAATGTGGAAAAATTTGGACTGCTGTTAATTTTTTTTTCACTCCTGAAGTGACTTCAGTTTTCTAGTCAATGCTGTTAATGTGGCAGCTTTGGCAAGTGCTAAATTTGCCATTAAAGCTAAATAGAAAATCAATGGCTAACAGTCAACAACAATATGATCTACTGTGACTAATGTATTTTCAGCTAATCTGTGAATGCTGGAGGTCTCAGGGTGCTTATTGATGTCAATTAGGAATTGTTGGTGGTGGTAGTATTGGGACAAGGATTTCCATTTCTTGTTTGTCCGGCAAAAGTTCTTCAATGGGATGGCACATTAGTAAAATTCTGTGCCCTCGTGAAATGTCAGTGTCAGTGTTACCCGAGGAACTATTTGCAAGGTTTTTGTTGCTAACTGCAGGAGATGCACTAAGTTGGGCGCTGCTGTCAAGCTTGCTTCTAATGTGGTGAAATGAAATATGTGCTCTCTGTTCCCAGAGAGAGTTTTTATGACAAATGGCAGAATAACAGCCCTTGCTAATTTGTATTGAGGTATACACGCTACTGGCCTGGTGGCATCACTGCAGTAAACTGTGAATCATGTGGAAAATGGAAAAATCCCTGCTTTTTCTGTACAAGGAGTGAATACAGAAAAGGTTGTTGTCTGCTTCGGATTTTGGGCACTGGTGCTCCAGCTTTGGCTTTTCTTTTTTGATAAAAGAATACTGGAAAACAGAAGTGCCTTGAAGAATAAGAATAAAATTAAAAGAAATTCTGCTCCAAATGTTGTTTTTTGTCTGTTACTACACTGATATTTTCAAACACTGCCTTTATTCTCCCAAGTTTAAAAATCAATGCTTCTCATTTCAAGCAACATAGATGTTTAAAATAAAGGTTTGTTACGTGGTTTCAGCTTTTTGTCTGCTCCTCTCTTACTTTCCCACCAAAGTTTATGAATTCTGGGTTCACAATTCATAAATCTGTTATGAAGGATCAGCTGTGTCAGTGCAACTTTGAGAGACAAACAAAAAAGGTACCTGCAGTACCTGCAAACCATTTAACCACTTTCCTGGGACATAAATCTTTTGTAACCTTTAATATAAGGGGAAAATTTACCCCCAAAGCAATATAAAAGCCCAGCTCATTTTGTGTCCTTCAGGCCCTGGCCATTGGATGGGCTGGAAGGCTCTTTAATAAGCTGAATTAAACACTATGCAAAAGCACCCTGTGTTGCAGGGAGGACATTTGCTAAGCAGGGCTGTGCATGTGTTATGAAATTGTCTTGTGCATGTGTTGTAAGGAAGATCAACAGCTTGGCTCTTGGACAGCAAGCCTGAAATGCTCAGCATGAGTGCTCAGCACAGGCACAATGTGTTTGTGGGACATTGTTTCTATAAGAGCAGCACAATTAAAGTCAGGCCTTGCAATGTTCCAGCAATTTTCCTCTCAAATTGTGTCCTCATTTTAACATGAGAGCATTAGGTATGTAATACAAAAATTCTACAGAATAATTGTTTTGATGTCAGCTCGACTAGCTGGAGAAAAAAAGTTGTTGCATTTAAGCTTGGCATATGACGAAAAGGAAAATTGTGAGTCATAAGTAGCAATGCATTTTTTTAAGCAAGGGGCTTCACTGTGCAGGAGGAACAGGTCTCAAGGGTAGACTTCATCCCTGGCTGATTCAGAGCACTGAGAAAAAAGTTCCTGGAAGTAAGTCTGTCATGTTCCTTTGACTGGGAAGAGGGAAGCAGGTGAGATGGGACCATGGAAGTTTCCATTACAACACTAAGATGAAGTACAGGGAGAGCCTGTGTCTTTTAAGTATAGTGTCTTCTGCATTCAAGTTGTCACTTGTTTTTTCTTCAGCATTCAAGTTGTCACTTGTTTTTTGTTGTAGGAGAGGAAGAAAGCTGTGATGTTGTCGAAAGTCACAGACACTGTAAATGTAATTTCTGGTTTTTCTTCTTTTTGTTAAAAAAAAAGAAAAAACTTTACCTTAGAAGTTAGATTACCTTTGGACTTTCAACTTTTTTTTTTTTTTTTCTCTGAATTACATTTACTATTTTGTGGTTAATCAACAAGAAGGTTGAAAATGGGACCTATGTGCGCCTCAATTAATTTATTTTTAAATAAAGAAAATTGCAGTGAATTAAATTAAATTAAATGTCTTTCAAAAAATGATGAAATTGTCTTAAAAAAATGCCATTTTTACTTCTTTACTTCATTTTTTTTCTGTAAGTCATGTAGAATAGACTCATCTTTTTCTTTCATAGCTTTCTTTAATAACTTCTTCAGGCTTCCATTTGGACTGTTTCTATGCAATTATCTTTTCTATAGTATGTCTAATTATTACATTTATAAGTATACAAAATTCTGCCTTTTAAAAATGTAAATAATATATTATCCTTTCCCCATTACATTTATGGAGAATTTCTAAGCAAGAATCCAAATAAAGAGCAGATCTATGGTTATTTATTTCTGATTGGCCAGTTACTGGACACAGTTTTAAAGGTATGTTGAATATCTGCATCTATTGGTTTGATCAATACCAGCTATCCTGCTATCTTTTCTATCCTTCATTTCTTTTCCAACAGGAATAAAAGTAAAAATAATCAGATACAAATTTTCAGGTTGATTACAGGTATCTTCCATTTAAAAGACTTAGTTTTTTCAGTTGATGTGCATGGGAGCATTTGTTTGATCCTCTGAAC
The DNA here is from genome assembly GCF_000691845.1 of Merops nubicus. Classification (NCBI taxonomy): domain Eukaryota; kingdom Metazoa; phylum Chordata; class Aves; order Coraciiformes; family Meropidae; genus Merops; species Merops nubicus. The sequence continues at coordinate 14,323 of NW_008591508.1, read as the reverse complement.
AGAAATTTTACAGATAAAGTGCTGTGTATTCTCCACATCAGTTTATGAATATTTTTCTTGGTTTAGTATTCACATACTCAAGACAAGTTTCTACTGCATATCTTAGACCTGGGCCAGGATCAAAAATCCTCTAAGTTCAGGAATTTAAGTCCATTCTAGAGGACGCCATAACCTTATAGAGAGAATTCATAGAATTTAAATTATTAAAAGATCTTGCTACAGGATGAAACCATAAAATAATTCAAGCATTTTCTTCATTTATTCCATACTAAATGCTTTTGTCAATATGAAGATGTTCTTTGCATCATTTATACTAATTAACTAAATTAACTAAAAATTACCAAAAAAAAAAAAAAAGAAAAGTTAATAAGCACTATTGTTTTGAATTTGTTAGGTTGGTCTGATATGAAAATATTTGGAAATTTCATATATGTGTTTACACCCATACACACACAGCTGAGAAGTTGCCAGCCACTATTAGGAAAATAAATGTGTTTCCCAGTCTACTGCAAAACATTTTTTTCCTGGTAAAATCATTCATGATGTTTAGAAGTACCTTAAAAGAGGAATCAAATTGCCTGATTTTATTCTGGGAATCCCCTCTTGAAGGTTTCCAGGGAAAATGTAGTTCTCTGGACAGTTCTCTAAAAGGTGGCTTTTAGATTGTAGACTTCTAGTTTTTTGCCATAAGCTCTCTACAAATACAAGTTTTAGGCATGTTAGGCTAGCCCTTGTTGATTGAAGGTAAGTAAAAGTGGGTTTAGTGAAGGATCTTCATAAATGGATTACTTGTTTGAACAACTTCTTGTTTTCACAAACACCAAGTTCCTCCCAATATACTTAGGCAGAATATATATTTTTACAGCTATTCTCCCCTCCATCCCTCCCCCCCCCTTTTTTTTTTAATGTTGTTCTTTTAGTTTTGCATACAACAAGTTCATCCACTGTGCCTGACTGAATAAGTCAGCACAGCATTCAGCAGCATCCTTGTCAGGGTGCTATAGAAACTTCTCTGTTGGTAGAATACTTAAAGAGTGTCCTGGTGGCCTTTTTAAAACTCATTTTCTTTCCCTGTTTTTACACAAGGCCACCGCTTACCTTCTTAGTTTCTGTGTCAGTGGTTGACTCATATGCTATGGATCAGCTGGTGTAGCAGTTCTCCGACCTGAAATAACCCTTTTCCAACTCTTCTTCACTTGCATCTTGGCTACTCTGGCTCCTCATTCAAGTGATGATTATTTATGTTCCATGTAGTGAAATATGATGCAGTGCCAGTGTGCTATATTTTAAATGATTTACAGAGGAGCCTGTAAATGAAACAGAGATTGTATCAGAGCTGAACTCTGAACTCAGCTTCTTGTCTAACCATAAGCTGACCAACCTTTGTGTCTTTTTCAAAACAAAACAGTGAAGGCCTCCTGCTGCTTATTGCAAGTCGTGTATATGTTGTTTCCCATATATTTGTATTTTGAATCTAAAGCTCAAATAAGTGGAACAGGTGAAAAAAAAACCCATACAATGTTGTCAATTATCTTTGCAGGCATAAGATAACATGCCAAAACACTAAAAAAGGATGTCAGCTGATTGGGGAGCAGCACAGCTGGAGTTCTTTTCTAAATTAACTACTGTTTAAAAAAATCGTTTTATAGAGAAAACTTTTTTCTTGAAGGTGGTATTACGTATTTAGAGATTTTTTTTCCATAATAAGAAGACTGCAGAGTATCATTGCATCTTACTTAGGGCTGAAACATTTGTATTAACTCAGTAAATGTTTTGTCATGGGCTTTATGGGAGCTAAATAAATTGCTGATTCCACAGCTTAATGACTACAGCTCATTTTCACTTCCATCCCACTCTATTCCATACCCAAAAGGCTGTTTGCAAGTCAGAAAATTAATCTCCTTTTGTTTATCCTTCCCTTGTTTCATTGTGCTAGATACTATAAAAACAGGTGCTATAAAAACAGTACAAAAGATGGGTTCATTAGGAGTTTAGAGCTGTGTTTCTCTCGGCTGTTAAGACGACAGTCTAGGGCAGTAAAAAATAGAGCTCCTTTCTCTGTCACAATAGTAGCCACCTCTGTACAGCCACATCCACTAAAAGATTTTGGCCTCATGGGTTTGGAAACCCTCAGTTGGATGCATCATTTCTGTATACTGGTGTATATAGGTATATCTGATCTGAACTAAAACTCACCAAAGTGGCTGGCAATTTTTGATAGCTCACGGTGAGAAATTCTAAGAATGTGAATTTTAGCATATCTCCTGGCTCCATGGATTTCATCCACTGCTGGCAATCACAGGCACGTGTCAAGAGAACATATGGGAACCTCTTTTTCCACAAAACATCCCACTATGTGTAGAAGCTTTCCAGTATTCAGGTAAATTAAACCCATATGATATGTCTTTTTGCTCTGGTGGATTTACAAGCAATCATGCCTGGAGGTGAAAAGGCTATTATGTCTCCACCTGCTGAAGATGTTCTACTTGTGAAGCTCATTTGAGACTTGGTTTCTTAGTGGTTATGGCACTTACCCAGATTTCAGGGGAGACTTTTGTTTCATCTACAGCTAATGCCTGATATAAAACACTTCATTACTTACAATGGATTCCTAGGTGAATATGCTAGTGATAAGAAAGCAACGTCATGCTTTTTCCTGACCAAATGGATATTTAATTTGTCTGAGGGAATTAGTTTTGACAGGAAGGAGTCAGGCAATGTACTCTACAGCAAGGTATAGCTGGGTAGTTAGAGCATTACCCAGGGAAACACAAGTTCAAATCCCTTCAAAAGGGAAGAGAAATGTATGTGCATTATCAATACCTTGATACCAATACCTCAGAATGCTATGCTCCTGGATAGGAGTTTAGAAATACATGGTGCCTTGGTTTGGTTTTGTTTTGTTACTCTCTGGTAAGCTCTGAGGATCCCTGTTTGATTAAAATCTGCAAAACACAACAGCAAGAAAATATTTCCTTTACCCAGTGTTTAAGATGTCAGTCAGAAATGAGGTGATATGTCTATGCGTAAGTCTCACTTTGATAAAAGAATTGAAGCATATGGTTGTCAAGGGTGCTGAGCAATAATCCAGGAGAGTTTTAACAACATGATTCACAGGACCAGGTGGAGTCCAGGAGCTGTGCAATGTGTGGTTTAACACAGCTACAAGACTGGAGTCGAACTTAACCTGGGACATGCATATTGCACTGGTAACACTAAGAGCTATAATGTCCTTGACCGTTCCATCCCCCTACATCTGTACCTGGGCAAAGTCTGAAGACGACAACTTTGTTTTCTTGAGGAGGCCAAGGTAAAATGCAAGGTAAAACATAGGAAAGTAGGAGAGAGGAAAAAATGAGATATTTATTATATTCAGGGAGAAACCATAAACACACAGTGATGTTAACTAGTGTGCCTTGAAAAATGAATGTTTTAGAAAATAATTTGATCTGCATTGGATGAATGTATTATCCTCTTTTACCTTTAGAGTTCTGCATTTTGGACAACTAGCCAAAACTGAGAGTTTCATTTGGACTCGCATTTTAATGCGTATATATGTGTTCAACAAAAATAGAATAAATCTGTCCCGTGAGAGTGAAAGGGAAATGAGGGGTTCCAGCCTGTGTGTTCCAGTTCTGCGCTGCGTGCACTTCCAAGGGGATAGTGGTATCAGCTAACAACTGGGAACTCAAGTTTCCAGTAAGGTTAGCAGCTGTAGTTGGAACAAGGCTTCTTTATCTGTGTGCATCTGCTCAGACCCTTATTTCCCAATAGATTTTGAAAGGATTTGGGCTCTTCTAAGTTTGGATAAGATCTAAGCAGCTCTGGAATAATGCTGCTATCATGTACGTGCATACCCAAATGTCCCCAAACAATTTTCCTCCATTGTTCTGATTTTTATTGAGAAAATCCTTTTTTTGGACCCTTCTCTTTTTCCTGGAACTAACAAGTACCGATTGTTCTCAGTCACTGAAAATAGAGAGGAGCAGAGTACTCTGCTTTCTATTATTCTGTCCATGTAGCTAAAATTTGCTGTTGGATCTTTACTCATATAGAAGCCCGTGGCAATGTAAAAGTTTCTTGTAATGACTCTAGGCAGATAGCTTGTTCCTCCAAAGTAGATATCCACTATAATTCCCCTCCAAAAATAAGGTTTATGTCTCTAAATAGGGAAGTCCCTGATTTAAATGTTTCTTCTGCTATGGAACTTGAAAATCAGTTGCACCAGGGATAAGAGCTGTACCAATTTGCTAGCTAAGACAGACTAGATATAACTATAACTATGCTTAAAATGTGTTGCTTTCCAAAAAGCAAACAAGATTTTTTAATATTCTAGAGAAAGTGATAGTCCAATAGAACATACACGATACTCCAGGTTTTGAGATCATCAGCCTGGTAGGGATAGAATTCCATTTAATTCGGTAATTCCCAGCACTCACTTTCAAAATCTTGCAACTGTCTAACATAAACTGATTATCTATTTTCTGTAATCCCAGTATTAACAGTTACCCAATTTAGAAACAGATAAATTACAGAGGATCACTACCTCTTTTTAACTTTGAATTCTGGATACTGCTCACAGATGAAGTGATTCAGATCTGGAGAAAAAACTTTTTTGTGTGTGTATGTGTATATTCGTGTCTCCTTTCAGATTGCGTTACATTCACATCCTCTCTGCAAGACTTCTCATCATTTATAACTTAATGATAATAAAACACTGCACTTAAATGTTAGTGTCCCTTGGGTATAGATAGCTGGAGCCATCTCCTGTTCAGACAGTAAACAGACTGTGTTAATGATGAACCTTGTTAACTTAAACTTGGGTTTTATTTATTGCTTTACACTTGTTACCTTCTAACTTCCCAGTTGAGGATCCAAACTTCAGTGCATAGTCTTTTATATATGAAACCTGTAATTTCAGTGAGTGTATATCCTGGTTAGCAAACTTCATACATGCTTTGATCTCTATAGATTAATATCACAAATAAACACAGTTTTTAAACACAGGTAACCAGTTTCTGTATTCTTCATATGTAATAAAAGGTGTATTTAAAAAAGGTAATTTAGGTAAACTTTTTTTTTTAAGATACCAGATTTCTCCGTTCACATTAAATTATCTTGATTGAAGTAAATAGCTTGTCTGTGCAGTAAAATTGATGACTGTCTTGTGTCCTTTATGGGAGAAAATTATATGATCTGATGCATATATTTAAGGTGAACATCGAATTCTTTGTATTTGCTATCCAACAGAGAGCTTATCCTGTTTAATCTACAGACAAGGGCTATTACTAAATTAGTGAATAAGACATTTTTTATACTCATGATCAGAGTGAAGAAATACATAGGAAATCTGAGCTAAGTAAATGTTTATTCAAAGACAGTGTCAGAGAACAAGTATAGATGTCATGACACCTTGATGCAGCAAATGAACTTCAGGGTCATCTTTGTCATCAAGAGTGAGAAAATTCCCTCCGTCCTGAACTTTTGTTCTTCCGAGCTGTTTCTTAACCAGGCAACCTTACCCTGAAGCACAAAGGGGGCTTTCATTGCTTATAAATCTCTGAAGCATCCAATGCACTACCCTACTAACCAGGGAGGTTGGACCTTTGGAGGTCTCTTCCAACACAAACATTCGATGAATGACTCTGTAGAATGCCTGTTCTCAGTGAGGAGATGAAAAGAAAAGGAATTTTTAAAAATTATGTTTAGTATTTGCATAGCATTTTCACAGGAATGTTACAAGGGAGCAGAGCAGCCATTTTGACTCTCTCACAAGGCCACCACTGCACCTGCTCAGCTATGTATTTGTTAGAAAATGAAGTGCACTTGAGAGACTCCCAGTGTTTTGCAGCTATTCTGTTTTGCGTTGGTTATGTTTATGCATTGGTAATTTGGAAACAAAGCTATTATACTTCAGAGGGTGTTAGGGGTTTGATAAAGGAAGCAACATGATAGATTAAAACCCCTCCTTTCAGGCACTGCAAATTGCCAAAGCAGTTGTATTTAAGCTTAGTGGGTCATTTATCTTCAAACTACACAGCTGACTTGGCACTTGGGTGGCTTGAGAAGTAAGCGGTTTTGACATTTAGCAGCCCAAGGCTTCTTTTCTCCTTGAGAGACTTGCATGTCAGCTATGTTAGGTTTTGTCTGCTGCTACCCTTTTGAAGCAGATGGTAAAATCTCACCCTAGCTGGGTGGTTGAGACTTTTTGCAGCATTTAGCAAGGCTAACCAATTGAATTACAACTGATTGTGCCTGCGGGTATTGAGTAGCATATGATTTATGATTATAGTGGTTTAAATATAGTCTGTGGAAGGTACGAGAACGTAGCACTGAATATATTTTGAAAAACCCAGAGAAAAAAAACTATCGCTCACAGAAAACCAAACAGAATAGTTTAGAATGAGATACGAACCCTTCTGTTGCAAATAGCTCTATCATAAGCATTTTGTCTATTGTAGATATGCCTCTACATATATTTGGTCTGTATGTTTAGTCTATTGTATCTTGAAATTATTTAAACATAAGATTTTTCACAGAATGTAGTTCTTCACTGTAAATTGTGCAGTTTAGGAAATGCACATTTCAAGGCTGGAGTCTGTATAGATGCTGAAGTGATAAACCCGAAATAGCAGAGTACATTCAATGAGGTTATTGCATCGGCACCTCAGCAAGCACTTCTGTTCAGTTAGGCATAAAGCCGGTGGGTAAAGTAACGACCATTGTAGGATCAGCACTTCTATTTTTAGACAGCTCTTCTCCAAACCTCATCCGCTGACAACACAATATTTGCTAAATTGCAAATATTACATCCCAAACAATCTGAATAACTAGAGATCATGAGTCTTCATGCTGTAACATAACAGCAATATATATGCATCTTTTTTTAAAACAACATACCTTAAAATGAAGTGAAAATGTGTTTCTTTGTAATGAATGTCTCCAGATAAATGTCTAGCAAGGGATATCTTATTTTCAACTGTTTAGTAATCCTGCTTAATTAGCCCCATGCTGAAACCTGGAAATATTGTAGATAAAAGTGATTAAGAGAAGCTGAGCATTTACTGCAAGGTGCTATTGTGAATACAATAAAAAAGCTGCCGGTCTCTCAATAAAGACTGTTTAGTAATATACAAAATCTAATTCAAGGTGTACCTTGCAAATGACATTTTTAGTGGCATGATCTACATTTCCTTTCCATTGGCAGAAGACAGATCAGGAATATAGTGAATGTTTTACTGAAAATAACATTGAGGACAAATGTAGACATTTTTAGTTCACAAACGATCAGTGAATGTGTTGAAATATGTATTCAGTTTTTCTGAACACTGTGATGAAATGTGCTTGTTAGGTAGTGAGCTGCTCAAGAGGGGCTCATGCTGTATGTGCTTGCATAGAATATGATAGGCATCACCAGAAGACAAAAAAAAAATGTTTGCAATCCAGTACTTACTATATTTTATTCATAAGTGTTCACTATTGACACCATTGGTTTAATCATGTATGTTGTCTTATTGTTTTTATCTCCTTCTGGGATAACCGAAGCTTCACAAATCTGACACTTCCAAGAACGTTTTGAGAACATGGAATTCTTTAACTGTATTTCTCAAGTGCTGGGGTTTAAACCCCCAGCCCTGAATGAGGGTTTGCCTATGGATGATGTCCACAACCAGACAAGAAAAACCCTCCTGATTGCTTTTCACCCAGGGTCTGGCCAGCCCTGGGTGGGAACTGATTAGGGGATCACCACCAGGTACCCCAGCCTTCCACATTAACTTGGAGGTGAGGCAAGAAGCCACCACTTTAAGAACTGGCTCTGTGTGTAAGGCCTGCCTGTACAGTGCATGTGTTGTGTGAGTGTTCTGGTTATTGGAAGGGGTCTCTGACTCTTCACAGCAAGTGAAGTTCCCAGGATGGCAGAGCAAGATCATGAAGCTGTCTCTGAGTCCCTACTGGACTCATGGCCTGGCTGCTACCACCTCCCATGGCTTGGCTCCTCTCCTGACTTGCTCCCTTCTTCACATCCACTGTGGTGGGTCAGTGCATTGACTTGTTCCTCCCTCTGTTTGTCTGGCGCTTTGGATCTCTGGTGTGTGATGTGGGAGTGGAGGGAGGAGTTTGGCTGCTGGTCTGCCCATTAATGATAATATCATTCTATGGCAGGCAAGCAGTCAGTAGGAGAATTTTGTGAAGTTTGCCAGCAATTTAATTTTTTTTTTTCATTAATATTTGCTCACATTAAAATTTGTGATTAAGCATGCAACCAAGTGTTAAGAAAACTGTATGGTTTGCAGGTGTAAGCAAAACAAAGTGAGCGAAATGTGAACAGTGATTTTGGCAATATTTTTCCCTTATTTTCTCTGTGCATTCTGCTTTGACAATCTGCTTGAACATGTTTTCCTAAGGGTAAAGAAAGCAGGCAAATACACATACTTTGCTTAGCATGCTATTCACAGTCTTTGAACACATACACATACCTTATCAGGGCATTTATAGGTTTGGGGTTTATTTTGTTTGTTAGGTTTTTTTTAACAGAGAGCAAAATTCTCAACTCTGAAAATGAGGTCTCAAAAATTGTAATGTATCACAAGCAGAGCAGAGAAGAGAATAGAAAGGCAGCCATTCCTCTCATGCCAGCCTCTTCCCAAAATTCTCTGTCCATCTGCTCAGGCAGAAACTCCTTCCTGACCACAGCTTAGCACTGTTTGACACTGAACATGCTCCCCCAGGTAACCAATTTCTTGCTACTGGATGAAGCATAGGTGCATCCAGCCACAAACTCATCTGTAGTAGTGTCCTGCCCACAATGCTTTGCAGCACAAGCTGGCTTCAGATGTATATACAGACCTGGAGTCCTCATAGTGGTGATCATAGCTCAGTTCTTGGTTTTGATTTTCCATGAACATTAGAGAAAGCTCAGACAAGAAAGTTTCCAAAAGAACATGCTGCATTACGGCATCTTACAAGCTCTGCTAAAGCTTTAATCACATTGTATAAACAAAAGCCAGCTATTTAAAGTGATCAAAGAAAACATTTTGTGGTTGCATCTAACCAAATGTTTTCTCTAAAAGGCAAACAGTTTGCCTGTTAAAGGACGTGAGCAAAGACTGTTTAAATGAAACAGAACGTACTTGCTCGTATTTCTGGAGCACTAAACAGCCCTTCCTGTGAAATGCCATTTGAGAACTGGGATGTCAAACTGTTCTTATTATTCCTCTAGGCTCTTGATTTCAGAACAAATGTTACAAATGCCATTGAAAGGGATAATTTTTTAAAATACCACATTGGTATTTTAGAGAAGGTGAAACACCATTGAAACTTGGAAATTGTCTGAATATTAACCAGGTATGTACAGGACTTCAGAGGTCCTTTTATCATTCCAAGGAAAGAAAACAGAATATTCTGAATTTAAGAAAGGCTCTTAAAGAGCTAGATTTATACAGGTGACAGGTCATGGATGTTATGGGCCTCTGGAGGACAGGGAATTGTTTACATTGTCCCATGGTGCTCTATATCAAGGATGAGATGACTCTATGGTAATGATACAAAACTTTTTACTTTTAGGCACCAATTTAACGGCCTGTATATAGACACATACACAAAGCTCATTGAGCCATGGAATTTTTTTTTTTTATTCCTCCCATTTTATCAGCTGTATGTCTCCTAAAACCTGAGTAGTTTCAAGGGATAAAAAGCGCCATCATCAAATATTTTTTTCATTTCCTCAAGAAAATTAAATTTTCATTATCACTTGTTGGCTTATTTGTTTTGAGTTTCTGCTTTTTCACACAATTGAGTAAACCTGAATTTAGTGCAGGCTTCCACAGACATGAAAAAGCTAACCTGAAGGCACAGAGTCTATAAGTACACTGCCAGTGGTAGGGTCTTGTCTGTGATGTTAAGCCTTCAAGGCTTTTGAAGTAGACATGTTTTGCCTGCATGTGGTGGTACAAGTGGCTGGTGTATGGCCTGTCCATTGTACCATAACTATCTTCAGCTTGACCCATAACTGATTATATCCTACATGCAACCTTTCAGCCTCCTTGATAGTGGGTGCCCAAAACAGTGTGCTGCAAGGTCCAAGTCTGAGCTAAGCCCTCTTTGTTCTTGTCTCCAGACTGCTTATGGTTCTGGGCAGATTAGAACAAATAAACACTCTCATGGTCATCACCACTGCACAGGATGGGTCAAGGCTTGGCAGAGCTTAATCACTGCATCACTTTTTGTGATGGAGAGGGAGAGGATGTCCTGGTGTGACCTGCTACTCTTAACCTGTCACAAAAGTAACAGAAAATTTTACTTATTCCAGTCTCTCTTTCACTGACCAGTGATTTTGGCAATGTAAGGAGCGCACCTGCTGCATTCATGGAGAGCAAAGTAGGATGGATGTGACACTGAGGAGATGTTCAGAGAGGATAGTGGACAGTGATCAACTCCTAGTGCTAGCAGGGAGAGAAACTTGTCTCAAGCTAATAGGAAAAATGGTTCTTATAAGACGAATTTGGCCACTGAAACTAAAACCACTAATTTTTTATTAATCAGACCATTTAGGAAATGATTCCTACTAACTACTCTTCCCTACATATGTTATGCCAGAGTACAGTCTACAATAAAGAAATAGTACTCCAATTGCAAGGAAATCTGCAATCAGGTAGTGCATTATGTAATAGTTACAGTGTTCAGTGCTAAAGCACATTATTTCTTATGGCTTCTATAAGTCATGTACTGATTTACTTTTTTTTCTCCTTCAGCTCCTAAAATATGTTTTAAACTTCCAGCTAAATTATCTGTCTTCTGTACTATTTTTTCCTACCCTTCTGTCATGTTTTCTTTTTCTATATTTTACTGACGTGGGTTCGTGCTGTTTGCCACTTCTGCTCAGACGCTTGGTTTGATAAAACAGACTTGCCTAAATGTAAGTTAAAGGGCTTGACTGAGCTCTGTAAAGTCTTCTGGAGGATACTGTGCCCATTTTAGTGTGAAAACAGTAATAGAGATACTTGGTTTTTAATTGAAACACATTTCTCATTTAAAGAATGTGAACAAATAGATGTGGACATTCTTAAGTATAAAAGAACATCAGTTATTATACTAGTGAAAGTAAAAATTGTGTCCCTTTAAAGGACTTTAAAGTTTCAGTCTGACTGGTATCTAATTAATGCAAAATATAGACTCAAAATCAAGATGTAGTGAAGAAATATCAGAACCATTTTGTGCTTGATCCTTAAAAAGAAACCAGCTGGATTATTCAGATGTGGAGCTTGCCCAGGACACAGCACTGTTCACTGCAGGAGTCCAGAGATGGTTTGCTCCTCAGTCTTGTGGGGAAGACAAATTTGTTTAGTTATAGCAGTTTACCTGACACTGGCATTTAGATACAAATCACAGAAAACAAAGTTAAGAGAGACTGAGACCTCTTCTTCATGAGTAAGACAGTGTCTCTGGTTTTCCAGCATAGACTCTTCCCACTTTTTCCCTCCCCTAATAAAAAAGAGACAAGAGCATCCCTAGAAACTGTTTTGGTAATTATCTATTCAAACCCTGAAAAGTTTTCTTAGTGTATAACCTCAGTCGTCCTTGCTACACTTGAATCCAGTGCTTATTTTTTGGTAGCTATTTCTTCTTTTTATAGCTACCTTTTATTCTTTTGAAAACTGTTACCTTGCTAGTAAAGTCATGGCAGATAAGGAAGGGACTGTAAAGTATTCTCCCCATGCAGACTAAGGAGAAGAAAGGACAAGCAGAATACAGGGGGGAGCTTCTGTGATACACGTAGCCAGTTTATATCCTTAAAGCTTTTCTTGATAGAAGTGGGATGTGTGAGTACCTGACAGCTGCTCTTGGTTGGCAGTGGGGTTATCTGAAAGGACTGGACAGGGTCTGCTAGGAGCTGGCAGATTATATTTCATATCCTGCTTGAAAGAATTACTTGTTGAAAGCAAGCCTCTTCTCTGTACTTGAATTTGGTGGTAGTAAACAAGCAATATAAACATCTAGGTTTAGTGTTGTCTAGACTTAGTTTGCCTTGGAATGCCAGGAAGGATGAACTGTTGAAGTGAGGGACTCAGGCAGAAATGATAACACTAGGCTTGCTGGTAGGTTAGTAGCCACGGAAGATGATAGTGGTCAGGTGGGAATTAGGGCTTCTCCTCTCAAAGCAGTGGCAGGATCATTAACGCAGCTGAAGTGCATCTATACCAATGCATGCAGCATGGGTAATAAACAAGAGGAGCTGGAGATCTGTGTTCAGTCACAGGGCCACGACCTCGTTGCAATTACTGTGACATGGTGGGATAGCTCACATGACTGGGATGTTGTCATGGATGGCTGTGTACTGTCTAGGTAGACCAGGAAGGCAAGGCAGTGGTGTCGCTCTTTATATGCGTAAGGAACTGGAATATATATAGCTTTGTCTAGGGCAAAAGGAAGAAGCTGTTGAAAATTTATGGGTAAGAATCTAGGGGCAGGCTAAATTGGAAGATATTGTCCTAGGTGTTTACTACAGACTGCCAGACCAGAAAGAATGAGTAGATGAAGCCTTCTACAGACAACTGGAAGTAACCTCCAGATCGAATGCCCTAGTGCTTATGGGTGACTTCAGCCACCCAGATATTTTCTGGGAAGGCCACACAGCTAGGAACACACAATCCAGTAGGTCCCTGCAGTGCACAGATGACAGCTTTCTGGTGCCGGTGGTAGAGGAGCCAAAGAGGAGAGGTGTGCTGCTGGACCAGGTTTTAACAAACAAGGATAGGTTGGAAAGGGATGTAAAGGTTGAGGGTAACCTTGGTTGCAGTGACCATGACATGGTAGAATTCAGTATCTCACAAGGAAGAAGTAGGATAATAAGTAGGATCTCAACACTAGACTTCAGAAGGGCTAACTTTGCCCTATTCAAAGAGCTGCTCAGAAGAATCCCATTGGCTAGGAATCTAGAGAGTAGAGAACCTATGAGAGCTGGTTAATATTTGAAGACCACTTCCTCCAAGCTCAGGATGGGTGCATTCCTTTAAATAAAAAATCAAGTTGAGGAGGCAGGAGACCTCCATGGACAACCAATGTGCTGATTAGAAAACTTGCATGGAAGAAAGAAATTTATAGTATGTGGAAAAAGAGCTTGGTCACATGGGAGGATTATAGAAATGTTTTCAGGGTGTGTAGGGATGCAAGGAGGAAGACCAAGGCCCTCTTTGAACTAAATCTGGCAAAGGAGGTTAAAGAGGACAAGAAAGGCTTCTTCAAGTATATCAATGGGAAAAGGAGAGCAAGGAAAATGTGGGACCTTTGCTAAATTGAATGGGAGCCCTAGTGACAGATGATGCTGAGAAGGCAGCCTTACTGAATGCCCTCTTTGCTTCAGTCTTTACTGCTAAGATTACCTCTTGGGAATCCCAGTCCCTGGAGATGAGTGAAAAAGCCTGGAGGAAGGTAGGCTTTACACCAGTTGATGAAGCTTGGGTCAGAGAACATCTGGGCACATTAAACACCCACATATCCATGGGTCTCAATGAGATGCACCCAAGGGTGCTGTGGGAGCTGGCTGATGTTGTTGCTGTGCCACTCTCTATCATTTTTGAAAAATCATGGAGAATGGGAGAAGTGCCTGAGGACTGGAGAAAAGCCAATATCACCCCCGTCTTCAAAAAGGCCAAGAGAGAAACCTCGGCACATTACAGACCGGTCAGCCTAACCTCCATACCTGGAAAGGTGATGGAACAACTCCTGCTGGAGGCCATCTCTAGGCACATGGAGAAAAAGAAAGTTATCAGAAGTAGTCAGCATGGATTCACAAAGGGAAAATCCTGTTTGCCTAATCTGATAGACTTCTATGATAGCATGACTAGTTGGATAGATGAAGGGAGAGCAGTGAATGTGGTTTACCTTGACTTTAGCAAAGCTTTTGACACTGTCACCTATCCTAATTTTGTCAATATCCTAATTGTGAAGCTCAGGAAGTATGGATTGGATGAGCTGACCGTGAAATGCGTTGAGAATTGGTTAAACAACAGAGCTCAGAGGGTCATGTTTGGTGGGGTAGAGTCTAGTTGGAGGCTTGTGCCTCGTGGTGTCCCCTGGGGGTCAGTACCGGGCCCAGCACCAGTCAATATATTCAATGACCTGGACAAAGGGCTGGAGTGTACCCTCAGCAAATTTGCTGATGGTACCAAACTGGGAGGAGTGGCTGAAACACAAGAAGGCTGTGCAGCTATCCAGAGGGACCTGGACAGGCTGGAGAGCTAAGCAGGGAGAAATTCCATGAAATTCAATAAAGGCAAGTGTAAAGTCCGGCATTTGTGGAGGAACAACCCCATGCATCAGTCCA
>NW_008591507.1:36723-37158 GCF_000691845.1 Merops nubicus | reverse complement strand
CATCCCCCAGAGAGCTCATCCCAGCAGGCCAGGGAGGGGAGGGCTCTGCGGGGCCGGGGCTGTGTTTTTATCACCTCCCGACGCTGGGCTGTGCTCCTACGCTGTAAATGTCCCACAGTGCAGAGCTTCTGCTGGGCAGAGCCAGCCAAACCCTCCCAGCTCCCTGCAGCCTCCTTCCCCGGGTTTTGCCACAGCTCTGCCTTCCCCCAGCCCTAAACAACTCACTTCTACCACCCCAAAGGAGAGATAAAAAAAAACATACTTCTAAAATGCCCTTTTTCATTTGGGTTTTTGGTTGGTGGGAAGGGAAATGAGACTCGAGGCTAAAACCCAGCTGAGCAACGAACCTGAGCAGAGCCTAACCCCCCTTTTGAGGCTGACCTGGAGGGATTCACCCTTCCCAGGGTTGGGGACGGCCGTGGAAGGAGCTCTGGA
>NW_008591507.1:36149-36675 GCF_000691845.1 Merops nubicus | reverse complement strand
CCATCCCCTCCCTGCCGCCGGAGCCACTCGCATTCCTTGGCTGGAGTTGACAGGAGCTGCCGAGAGCTCGAATCCGGTTCCCACACTGGCAGGGACCTAAAACTAACATCCCTGAATGAGGTAACGGCACTTGAGTCAACAAACCCCTCCCGCCAGCTGGACGGGGCGAGGGGGACCCTGACCCTGCTCCAGGGGTGACCTGCTGTCCCCAGACCCGGGGGTGTCACACGACAAATCCCCTCGGGCACCCGAGTGGGGGTCTGGGTGCTCCTGCTGTTGCTTTTGCATCCCCGGCTGGAGCAGGCTCTGGTGCTCCCCAGAATCCTCTGAGCTCGTTGGGCTCATCCACATCCCAGCTGGGGACACAGTGGAGGAGGGACAATGGAATGCTGGGCCCATGGGAGGTGGCCACAGGGTTGTGAAGCTGAACTACAGCTCAGGGGACACCAGGTGCCTGGGACGTGGTCACCTCTTGGTTCACCTCATGAAAAACAGAGCAACCATCCATCCAACCATCTGCCTGTCC
>NW_008591507.1:20257-36057 GCF_000691845.1 Merops nubicus | reverse complement strand
CCATCCATCCATCCATCCATCCATCCATCTGTCCATCCATCCATCCCTGCCTCCTTCCCAAGACTGGAGCACCCCAAGCAGCCAATGAAAACCCAACTGAAGATCCACCTGTGAGCTTCACCTTCAAGAAGTCACGCTATGATACACCAAGCATTGAGCTAATCAACCTCATTAAGAAACTCGTTAAGATTCTGCTGTAATCAAAGGAAGGAGAAGGGGCAAAAGGGAAGTTGGTGGAACATGGATCAAACTGTTCAGTGCTGGTTAAAGAAGAGGAAGAAGGATGCTGGGAACCAACCAGCCCATAAAAGACCTTTGGTCCACAAAGTGATACCAACTGTATATTTAGTGCTTTTTTTTAGGATATATTTGGGGAGTTATGTGATTTTGGCTGGTTTTTTTTTTAGGATTTGCAGTTGAAGGGGTTTTTTTTCTTTTAAATGAGATTTTTCATTTTACAGCAGCTGGAGAAACTGAGGTGCACTGACAAGCAACACCCCCAAATTCCTGGGTTCAGTCCCAACTGTTTCACCTCCAGTGCTGCCAGCTATGCCTGGGATGGGCAGGACCACGTTGTCCTCTCCCTGCCACGTGTGCTGTGGCCATGTCCACCACTGGTGGTGCTCCCAGCTTCTCCCTGGAGCTGAGCTTTCAGCACAACGCCGCCCTGCCTCCTCCTCCTGGAGCAGGACTGGAGCCCTTTCTGGAACACTTCTTATAGCACACACTTTCCTGTTTTCCCACGGGTTATGAAATGCAAAGGAGATTTTTTTTTTTCACTTGGCTGTCAAGATTTGGCTAGAAACTTGTTTACTGGGCTACAAAGCAGGGAAACCAGATAGTGCCATTTCTCTGTTATCTGCTCAGCTTGGGAGGCATAAAATTCGTGGCAATTCTCAGGCGTGGGGCGGGTGGGAGGTGTTTTGGCAGCTGAGGAGAGCACTGCCATGGGAGGATGCACCCTGGCGGTCTCTCGGTGGCTGTTTCGAGGAGTAATTGGCATTTTGTGCTCATTTTTTTTTGGATTTAACGATGCTCTGGCTCGTTATTATGCCCAGAGGAATGGAAGGGAAACGGGTCGGCAGACGCGCTGGCTCGCCAGCTCCAGTGGATGAGGAGTGATGGGTGATGCCAAGTGGTGGTGTTCATCCATCCCTCGGCTTGCTGGCGCAGCACTCTGCACCAGCTCTTCCCAGATGTACCCTCCCCAGGTCCAAAAAGCCTCCCAGCACAGCTCCAGCCAGGCCACGGGCAGGACAGGGGCTCTGTGCAGAGCGTGGCTGGGCCCAGAAATCAGATGGAAGCATCAAACACCAGCATGGCCATAAACCACCTGGATGCTTTCAGCTCCAAACCCAATTTTTTTCAATCTGATGGAATATTTTTATATATTCAATGTAAGATTTGATAAAAAATCTTCCCAGTGTGGGCGTGACTGCAGGTGGGGTGTTGAGCCTGGAGCAAAGGAGGCTCAGGGGAGACCTTCTGGCTTTGCACAGCTCCTGACAGGAGCCTGGAGCCAGGGGGGGGTCGGGCTCTGCTCCCAAGCAACAAACAACAAGACAAGAGGAAATGGTCTCAAGTTGCACCAGGGGAGGTTTAGGATGGACATGAGGAAAAATTTCTTCCCCAAAAGGTTTGTCAAGGCCTGTCCCAGGCTGCCCAGGGCAGTGGTGGAGTCCCCACCCCTGGAGGTATTTAAAAGCCATGGAGATATGCTGCTGAGGGGCATGGGTCAGTGGTGACCTGGCAGTGCTGGGTTAATGGTTGGACTCCATGATCTTAAAGGTCCCTTGCAACCAAAATGATTCTATGATTCTACAGTTCTATGATTTTGTGATTCTATGTTTCAGAGATTGAACAAAGCAGGGCAAGGGGATGCTCTCAGGAGATGATATCCTGCTGTGGCATCATGGGCATCATGGTAATAAGGTCCCTCCTTGGAGCTGTCCTCAGATTAAGGGCAGCTTAGCTAAGAACATCACCACATCTGTGCAGGCACAGAGCATTTACACCAGTACCAGGCAAAGAAAGAAGGTGATGACCATGAGATAGCAGCAGGCAGGTGCTTCTCTAGCTCCAGAAGCACAGTGGCTGCTATTGGGAAGTCCAAGCCCTCTACAGAGCTCCTCTTTGCCATAGACTTAAAAACTTATGGATACATTATCAATCTATTGCATCTTCCCTCTTACAGGGAACTCACAGTTTCCACGAGGATCGTTTTGAAGGTGGGTATCCTCAGAAAAGCCAGCAGACAGTACCCACCCCCCAGAAGAAGGGGTCTTGGTGTATAGTCTCGTGTTGGATTTGCACTTTCCCAACCTTGGCACTACATTTTACTACTCCCTGGCCTTGTAGGTGGTCTGAAACAAAGGAAATTATTTTTTTTGCCCTCACTTTAGTGTTTTGTGAGAGCTGATAATGTGATTCCCAAACTCCAGGCTGCTGTGGAGGAACTCCACAGTTTTTGCTTGAGTTTTGGGGTGAACTTCTGGCCCCTTTGCAAAGGGAAAATGTTTTTCCATTAGCCTTTGCAGAGGGAAAGTTTCACCCTCCAGAATTTCCCATCTCTCTTTTTCTGAGACCTGGGTGGGCTGAGCTGGTCCTTCTACTTGAAGGAGACCACAAGGGCCTCTTCTCCTTCCACCATAGCCCCAACTTCATGATGCTGCTGAGTGTAGGTTTGCAGTTACCATTTTGCACCCCAAAAAGTGGTTGTTTCTCATTTTGATGCAGTTACTCTCCTCTCTGGAGGCTCAGAGTAGCACAGGTTAAAAGCTGATCTCCAGCAGCTGCTGATGCTGAGCAGAACTCCCCAGGGGTGGTACTTACACAGCTTTTAGCTTCCTTCAGGTACAGGGTGGGCTGATTTTTTAGCACCTGTTCTTTGCAGATGACCTGGAAAGACACAAGAAAAGCAACTCTGAAATTGCTGTTATAGGTTGGAAGTTGGTCACAAGGTCGGCCCAAGCCAGGAAACATCCCAACCAAAGCTCTGAGCCATTTTATGGGAAAGAGACAGGCCCAGGACCCCCTCCCTCAACCCTTGATGTGTGGAAAGGGTTTCCATCGATGACTGATGTGGTTACTAATGCACTTCCCAAACCAGGCCTGTGGGGTGAAGCAGGAATTGGCTCAGGCAGTAGAAGATCCACACCAGTGGGCCACGGTGCAGTCCCACCCTATGAACGATGAGCATCTAGAAACAGAACCCCCCTTCCTCCCCTTCCTAGCACTGCATCTTTAGCTGTCCTGGTGTGCAGGACACACTACACTCCAGAACATTTTCTGCTAACATCATCCATGCACAGACTGCACTGAACTGTGGTCTTTGCCTTCTCCTCAAGTCCAAGTCCACCCCAAGGCAGCTCCTGCTCTCCATAACGCTTCCCTCCCTCTTCCCAAATTTACTTCTTCCCTGTTCAGCACCCAGACCAAAGTTCCTTTCACCTCCATACTCTGTGTCTCTTCACTGGAAAGCCACAGGAGAGAGGGGTTGGGCTATTTGACCTTCACAGGTCCCTTCCCACCCAAACCATTCTATGATGCTGATTCTACAAAGCAGAATTATTTTGCTGACTGGGCTTTTCCTGAGGCAGGTCTCTCTGATGCAGACTTTACATGGGATGCCAACCAAACACTAACAGACCCCCACAACGAAGTTCCCACCTTCCCGTGGGCGTCATTACCTCATTTTGGAAAGAAGTGTTGGGGTGCTGGTGGCCAGGACTGCTGCTGGCTGTCTGGTCCCCAGGGATTGGTGTTGATGGCTGTGCACTGGCAGGGCTCTGCTCAGTACTCCCAGGCTTGGTTGGCACAGATGTGGCATCTGGGCTTCTCTGCTCTGAGCCCCCAAAACACACCAAAAAGACACAAGCAGACAGACACTGATGCAATACAGAGGATGCAGGTGGCACAGCTCCATTCATGAGCAGCTGAAAATGAGTTTTCAACTCAATTCCTGCCTTGAAGCTCATCGTGTCAAAGGTTGGAGAAGCTTTGGGCTGCTGCTTTGATTTTTTTAAGTTAACTTTGGTACAGAGAAAAAATATTCTTGCTGATTTTACTGACTGCTGCTGGCATCCGTCAGGGTGTTCTGGAGAGGTGAAGCCAAAGGCTGTGCTGGCTGTGCTTTGATTGGGGGGTAACCACTTAAAAAAGGAGTATTGCTAGGTAAATAGGTGGCCCAAATTTCACTTTGTCTGGGGGGACTTCCATGGAAATTTCTACCAGAGAAGTAGACTGTCTACTGGGGACCTTCTCACGGCCTTTCAGTTATTAAAGGGGGCCTATCAGAAAGCTGGGGACAGACTTTTCAGCAGGGCCTCTTGCAGCACGACAAGGGGAGATGGTTTTAAACTAAAAGAGGGGAGATTTAGACTAGAGAGAAGGAAGAATTTTATTATGCTGGGAGTGGTGAGCCCCTGGCCCAGGTTGCCCAGAGATGCCCCATCCCTGGAAACATTCCAGGTGGTGTTGGCTGGGACTCTGAGCAACTTTCTCTAGTTGAAGATGTCCTTGATGAGTGCAGCAGGGTTGGACTAGAGGAGCTCTAAAGGTGCCTTCCCACCCAAACAATTCTATGATTCCATGATTTTATGACTCTGAGCTGGCTACCCAGGATCCCCCAATGAACTGAGTTCCTTGTTCAGTTGGTGGTGAAATGCCATAACCTCTGTTGACTACATCTCCAGGAGCTACTGAAGAAGTCCAAGGTGACTTAGAAGTACTCTACTACTACTACTACTACGATGGTGACGACAAAGTGGTGCCTGGTACTATTGAGAGAGAGGTGTCCTGCCTGCCTGCTCCTCCAGAAGGGCACTTGCCCCACCTCTCCCAGCCCCATGCAGGTGTCTCAGATACCTGAGGTCATCTCCAGATGCCCTTGTTAAGGTCTGTAGCATCTTACAGTTTCTTCTGCAGTGGGCATAGCAGCCTCCTGCCTCCCCAGATCCTTTGGTAGAAGTGGATCTCCACCCCTGCATTCCTAATTGATCCTTAAATGGTGACAAAGAGAATTAAAATGTCACAGCCTGTTCACAGCCTGTTTGCTCTTGGGACTCCTGCCTCTTCCACAGAAAAGACAAGGGATATTTCTCTCCCAGACACGTTCTGAAGGCTCCAGCAGAGAAGTAATTTCAAAGCCATCTGTTTCTCTGGCATTCTCTCACCTATTTAATAAATGTAAAGGGTTTTTTAGACCTTTTCATGCTTAACGCTTGAATGTTCAAATTTGAATTAACAAGATTTCATGAATCATCCTTTCATGGAGAAAAGTCCTGTGGAGCAGGAGGAGAAAGGAGCATCCTTCATGAAGATACCCATCTCACCTCCTCATGCCTGCTGAAGGTCTCGAAATATGGCCTGGGTGAAGATGGTCTTTCAGAAGGGCCTTGGCCTATTTAGTGGTGCTGACAGGCAGAAGACTGAGGGGCAGGGAGATGTTTTTTTGAGTGCCTTCCATAGGTAGGAGAAGGTACCTGGAAACTGGGTGAGGAACAACATTCTCCCGAAGATGACAATGAAGAGCTCCAGTGGAGTTACAGGCAAAATACCAATGGGGAGCTTAAATGTGCCTCACAGGGCACTTAGGAACTCACCTAAAGCTCCAGAGGTCTCGAGAAAACATATTAATGGTGTTCAGCAAGATCCTAAACACCACGTGGACACTCATAATGCTGCTTAGACAGAAGTCAGCAGCCAACCCCACCCATGGCAATGATGACTATCCCACCTAACTGCTTAGACCCTTTAGAGGCTGTAGACTCAGAGTTTAGCCATAAAATCTCCTTAGTCATCTAAAGCTTAATTTCTGTGCATGCCCAGACAGCCTTCACTAAGCTGTCAGCCACACTAGGGATCTTCTACAGCCAGTATTTAGGGATGCTGTCAATGTCTCACCAGCCTCCAGGTCAATGCCAACCTCCACCTCCGAACCCATGGCTGCTGGCTCCCTTCTGCAGTCACTGAAGATGGAGTCATTGCAGTTGATGGTGCTCCAGGCACACTTTGGTCTAATGTCTACACTTTGCCAGTTTGATTCATGCTTTGGATTCCACTAACTGCATTGACTCCTTCTCCACTGATGGCAACGGGAACCTAAACACCCAGTTGTCATAGAGACAACCACGCTGGGAAGTCCTAAAACAAGGCAAGGTGATGACACCCCATAACGACAGGAAATGTTTAGGGTTGCCAAAAAAACCCCAAAAAAAGACCACGAAAGGGCATCCCAGAGCAAGCAATCAAGGTTCTCATCTTCTGGTACCTGCTGCAGGGGTCGTGGTGGTGGCTGCCTCTGAGACCTTGCCGGTGCTGCCCGTTGGTGAAGACAGAGGTGCTTTACTAGTGGAGTGGGCCACAGATGGAACAGAAGTGGTGATAGAAGTGTTCATGCTTCCAGCTCTGGTAGAAGAGACCGGTCCCTGGACTGGAGAGCTGGAAGAAGAATGAGGCTGAGTGGCAGCAGAGGTGGGAGAAGAGGCACCGTCGTCCTTGTGCCCAGGGGAGAGGCTGCTCCTTGGTGCTCTGGTGCCCGCAGTGGTGCTGCTGGGCTGGTCCAAAGGCTGGCTTCCCTGAGCTTGCACACTGGAAGGGGAGGTGGCAGAAGCCCCTAAACCTCTTGTGGTGTTTGGAGGGCTGCTCGCATGAGTGAGGGCAGGATTTGTAGCAGTGGTGGCTGCCGACCTTGCCACGTTGGCCGAAGGGCTAATCTCCTTCTGGGTGGCACTGGGGGCTGCAGCAGGGTTGATTGTTGGGGCTATGGAGCTGCTGGAAGAGCTGACCTGCTGAGCCAGGTGAGCTGATGTGGGGGTGGGTGATGGGTTGCTCAGGGTGGTCCCTTGAGGTGTAGGTGACTCTGTAGAGGCGGATGATGTGTTTTCTGGCTTGTTTGGAGGTGGGTTGCCTTGAACCTGTGTTGGTGATGTCACAGGGAGGGGTGGTGGACCCTGGCTTGCAGTGGTGGTCTTTTGGGCCGTGTCTTGTGGTACCACAGTGGGGGGAGATGAGTTTCCTGGTATTTGTGCAGTGGAGAGCCTGGCACTCGTGACCTGCCCTTTATCTCCTGGGCTTGCAGAAGTTGTAACATCCTGAGAGCTGACACCTAGGGAAAAGTAAAAACACCAAGATAAACTTTGAACTAAGGAAAGTACCCTTGGTTTCCACCCAGAACAGGTATTTGTAGAAAAGATGTGCAGCCCCCCTCCTGAAACACAGTTCCTAGTTCTGTTTCCCCACCAGCTGCCAGGAGCAGCCCTTCTGAAAACACCAGTAAGATGTGACTTCAACTGAAATTAGCAGCAGGATTTTTTAGGAAAGCTTGGGCTTGCTAGAAAACATCTCCACTACCTGTGGGAAAGGAGCTTTTGTGATGACAAGTCATATTTCCTATAGACTGACCACTGTCTGCAGAGAAGAAGGGGTAAGGAAGCAAAACCCAGGCATGGGGACCTAGCAGATGAAACCCAAGTGCTAAAGAGAGGAGGGAGTTTTCATTTAGCCACCTCCTTCTCTGTGTTATCATCTTCCCTGGCTTGGGTCATCAGTGATGGTTGCACTAGGCTAGAGACCAGGCATCCAGGTAGCCACGAAATGGGTCTATCCCCAAAACAGGGCTTTGATGGGCTTTGACAGCAAGGGAGGTAAAAAAAAATAAAAATAAAAATTCTCTAAAGGTAGAAACAATAGAAAAAAAGATGTAAATAAAGACGAGGTCAGAAGGAAGGTGGAGGAAGTCACCCACTGCTCTCGTTTCCTCCTCATGCCCCAGCTCCATCCCAGAGAGTCAGGAAGCAAACAGACACCAAAGGAGAGGTAGAAAAGACAATTCAAGACAATTCAATTCAACTCGGTCCAAAAGAGAAGGGGCAGGTCCATGCTTTGGCTCTGGACCAGCCTCGGTGGCCAGCTAGGAGCCCACA
Source organism: Merops nubicus (assembly GCF_000691845.1). Taxonomy (NCBI): domain Eukaryota; kingdom Metazoa; phylum Chordata; class Aves; order Coraciiformes; family Meropidae; genus Merops; species Merops nubicus. The sequence goes on along the minus strand of NW_008591507.1, from coordinate 28,132 downwards.
AGCCAAGAAACTGATCTCCTGGCCCCAGCACTTCCCCTTCCCTCCCAAAGAGCTGCAGACACGTTTTTAACACTTTTAGCAAAAACTGGGGTGGGGGGAAAGCTCAAAGCAAGGGGTTGCTCTGCTGCTGGAGGAAGCTGGTGTGATCCTCCAGGCTTAGCAGGGCCTCTTTCAAGAGACACAGGATGACACAGCCCAATAAAACAACCAGGAGAAGGACCAAGACTCAAGTTGATGCACACAAAGCTTAGCAGCATTTTATCTCTGCATCCACCCCTAGCACTCCTCTCCTCCTAAGGTCAACAGATGTTCAAAGGTCTGTTAAATGATTTATTCTTCCTCATTAAGCCAGGACCAGTGATTTAAGTGGGCTCAAACCAACCTGAGGAGCCAGCACACTCCAGCTTGGAAGTGGTGAGCTGGATGGATGGATGGATGGATGAATAGATGCATTAAATGTGTGCTGACCACACAGGCAGGTAAGACACCATCCATCCTACTACAAGAGCCTGGCTGAGGTCAGGTGATGCTATAGAGGTAGAAATCACTCTCCTTTGGTGGGAAATGACCTGCATCCTTTTGACATGTCACAACACAAATGATATACAAGCCAGAAGATAATTCACCACCTCGTTCCCTCCCTACAAACCCACTCCTGCCATATTGGGTTGGATGGGACCCCTGGGAAGCCCTTTGCAAAAGATCTCCCCACCCAAACTCGATCTAAAGGTGATGTTACTAACCTCCACACCATCTCAGCTGCACTGCTACCAAACTTTCACTGTCCCCCTTTCTTTTTCCACAGCTAGCTTGTCCCAAAGCAGAATATATTGAAGAATTATTGTTTCTGGCTGAAATGAGGTAGCTGTGGTGACCAGCAGCCATGGAGATGGCCACACAAGAGGAAATCCAGGCAGGTCACAAACCTACCACGATTCCAAGACAACATGCACCACCATGGCCTGGACCCACAACGTGCCAGAGGAGAACAGAAACCAGCCACAGCTATGGCTCGGTGAGCTCCTCCTTCCACAGAGTGTCATGGCCCTTGTCCACCCTGACAGATGTCCCACAGATTTTTGGGCACTCATCTGTCAGTGAGATTTACCTTCTCCTCCTAGTTGCATTAAGTTGACAATAAGTTGGGGGACACAAAAAGGGTCAGAGGGCTGGAACCCCTCTCCTGGGAAGACAGAGAGTTAGGGTTGTTCAGCCAGGAGAGGCGAAGGCTCTGGGGGGACCTTCTGGTGGCCTTTCTGTACTTGAAGGGGGCCTACAGGAAAGATGGAGACAGGCTTTTTAGTGGGCCTGTTGTGACAGGACAAGGGCTGTTGGTTTTAAACTAAAAGAGGGAGATTTAGATTAGATCTAAGGAAGAATTTTTTTTATCCTGAGGGTGTGGAGACCCTGGCCCAGGCTGCCCAGAGAGGTGGGAGAAACCCCATCCCTGGAAACACCCAAGATGAGGTCAGATGAGGCTCTGAGCAACCTGCTCTAGTTGCAGATGTCCCTGCTGACTGCAGGGGAGTTGGACTAGATGACCTTTAAAGGTCCCTTCCAACCAAAACATTCTATGTTTTCTAGGATCCTAAATCAAACTGTTTTCTCACCACTGTTGCAGAAGGAGCCAGATGCTGCTGCAGTCTCAGGGCTGGAAACCCTTCTGCACTTTTACTGCCCTGGGCTTGATACCAGTTGTTTGCCCAGGGACTGTCCCACTGCAGCACTGGGAAAACATGTATTTTATACAGACAGAGGAAAAACAAATTGCATTTTTGGTGTCTTGCAGGTTCCCCACCTGCAGAAGGTCTGGCTTACACAACTCATTGCTCCCCTTTTCAGAAACTGAGAGAATACTTAATTCCAAAGCAGATACAGATTCAGCACAAGCAGCAAAGCATCATGGAATCATTTAGGTTGGAAAAGAACTTTAAGATCGTTGAGTCCAACCATTAACCCAGCACTGACAAGTCCACCACTAAACCATGTCCCTCAGCATCGTTTCTACAAGTCTTTTAAATCTCTCTGGGGATGGGGACTCCACCACTGCCTAGGACAGCCTGGGACAGGCCTGGACAATTTCTTCCCCTTTTGGGGAAGAAATATTTCCGCATGTCCAACCTAAACCTCCCCTGGGGCAACTTGAGGCCATTTCCTCTTGTTCTATTGCTTCCTCCCTGGGAGCAGAGCCTGACCCCCCCCTGGCTCCAGGCTCCTGTCAGGAGCTGTGCAGAGCCAGAAGGTCTCCCCTGAGCCTCCTTTGCTGCAGGCTCAGCACCCCCAGCTCCCTCAGCTGCTCCTCCCCACACTTGGGCTCTAGACCCTTCCCCAGCAGCTCCGTTGCCCTTCTCTGGCCACGCTCCAGCCCCTCAAGGGCCTTCTGGGAGGGAGGGGCCCAAACCTGACCTGAGGATTCAAGGTGCAGCCTCACCACACCTCAAGCCCAGAGCACAGCAAGCCCAGGAGTCACAGTTGCCCTTCCACATGTGCTGCATCTTTTTAAAATGCCAGAGAACTATTTTTCTTCTCTTCTTCCTTAACCAGCCACTAGTGCCAAATTTTCATGGTGGACCTGGGCATGAGCCCCTGTTTGCCTGGGCTGGTAGCCAGTATTGGCTGACAACAGTCCTCAACAAAAGAAACAAATAGGATCTGGTCTATGGAGGAAAAAATCCCCTGCACCCACAGGCTGGTGGTAATAACAGCCAGAGAGGACAGGATTATGCTCGGTGCCCCTTCAGCATGAAAATTACTCACAAAAGATACAGTACGTCCCTCTGTAGGAAACAAAAGACTCTTTCATGCCATGAGTCCCAGAGATAAAAGGATTTAACACATGCTATGGGAGAGGAGGAGGATGGAGGAGGTGTCCTCTTAGCTATCACTCCCCTTACCAGGAGGAGATGCTTTCCAAACCCCCAAAAGAAGGTTCACTTGAACTTCAGCCAGTCTTTCACCCTGTTTTCCAGAAAGCAGAAAAAAACTACCTGCTCCTGACCTTCCTGGCTGCATCTTGGCAGGGCAAGGCCACTTCTCTGACTTCATTTTTTTGGACCATCATCTGTTCTTCATTTTAAAGAAAATGAAAGTAATGTAGCAGCTACAGGTGCATTTTGACAGCACTGCTTGCAGTGAGTCTGATGCTTCGGTCTGTGCCTCTCCTCCTGCATGACTCACTCAGAAAGCCCCAAACCTTTGCATTTCTGGGCTGGGTTTGGGGCAGACCCACAGGAGGCGTGTGCCAGCCCTCCGAGCACGCATCTGCGTGCAGAGCGACCAAACAGCCCGGAGGAAATGAGGCCACTGCAAAAACATGACTTCATTTCCCAGTGCCTGTGTCCCATGACCGTGCCTGAGATAGGGTGTCTGTGGTGGGGGACAGCCCTGGAGGGGACAGAACTTTTCCTTCTTGCTGACTGTCAAGGTGTCCCAGAGAGGTGGTCGATGCCCCATCCCTGGAACCATTCCAGGTGAGGTTGGATGGGACTCTGAGCAACCTGCTCTAGTTGCAGATGTCCCTGCTCAGTGTAGTGAGTTTGGACTAGATGATCTTTAAGGGTCCCTTCCAACCCAAACCAGTCTATAGCATGCTGGTTTGTGCCCATACAGCTCCTCACCACCATTTTTTAGCTGCTGTGCACCACCACTAACCACGCCGTGGAGCGATGCTCTGGTTGCAAGCTCGTTACAGAAGAGGTGGTGTTTTGCAGGCTGGAGAAGACACTCAGGGGAAATTGTTTGGAAAGGTCACGGCTTGGAGCACAAAAAGAGAAGCAAAACAGCACAAACCACAAAGCGAAAGGACATGTCCTGTCCCTCCTCCCACCAGCCCACCCGAAGCCACCACCTCTCCACACAGCTCCTCTGATTAATTCCCCGAAGCTTCCCGCTTCCTATTTCAGCAACGCCTCCTTTCCCCCCCTCCTCCACCCCATCCACCTTGTTGAAACGGCTCAGATTGGCTGAAAATCTATTAATAGTGAGAAAAGGAAGCTCAAAAGAATAACTTAGGAAACGGTGGCTGACACACCCCATGCTGGGCTGAGCCCAGCTCGGAGCCCCGCGCCAGCCGGCTCCTGCTCCTCCCAAGGCGGGATGAGAAAGCTCTGGAGCCCGAGCAGCCCAGGGAAGGGATGTGAGCCAGGCCTGAGGAAGTTCCTATTTTCCTCCCCCCCTTTTTTTTTTTTTGCAGCCTTTCCTGATTAAATAGGGGCAACGGGTGGAGTTTGTCCAAGGAAAAGTGGGGGTTGAAGCTCCAGGGGTGGCCTTTGGAGGAGAAGAGCGTGTGCCAATGCGAGTTGAGGAGGCTCGTGGTCTTTTCTTTGCATCTCAGGAGGCTCCTGGGCAAAAGGAGGGTTTTCTCCACCCGCTGCAGTGCAGCCGTGTCTGAGCTGGAGCAGACAGCGGTCGCTGCAGAGGACAGGAAATTTGTCACCTCCTTTTCAAACTGTGAGAGTGATCAGATTGGCAGAATATCACAGAACGGCGTTATTTATCCTGGAATTAAGCTGGGCTACCAGAGCAAACGGTTACCTCACAGGGTTTTAACATTTTGCCTATGTAGAGGCTCTCGCCCCTCCATCTGCTCAGGGAAAGATGGACTCCAAACAGCACCATCCTCCCTTGCTGCCTGCTGAGACTTCGGTGGGGGATGTGGCACAAGGATGCTGTTAACGTGCATGTCACCCCTGCCCCCTTGCAAAGAGGCACCCTCCATGTCTCCTGAAAAGACACAGACCTCTTGGAGCACGTCTAGAGGAGGTCAAAAATCTGAGGGCTGGAGCATCTCTCCTGTGAAGAAATGCTGAGAGAGTTGGGGCTGTTCAGCCTGGAGAAGAGAAGGATCCAGGGAGACCTTACTGTGGCCTTCCAGTACGTAAAGGGGGCTTAGACACACACTTTCTTATAGGAAAGATGGGGATGAACTTTTTAGTAGAGCCTGTTGTGACAGGGCAAGGCGTGATGGTTTTAAACTAAAAGAGGGGAGATTTAGATTAGATGAAGGAATTTTTAACAATGAGGGTGGTGAGATACCAGAACAAGATGCCCAGTGGTCGATGCCCCATCCCTGGCACCACTCCAGGTGAGGCTGGATGTGGCTCTGGGCAACCTGCTCTAGTTGCAGATGTCCCTGCTGACTGCAGGGGGGTTGGACTAGAGGACCTTTAAAGGTCCCTTCCCACCCAAACCATCCTATGATTCTGTGATGCACTTCCAAACTGGCATCACACCGTCTCTTTGCTGCCAGTCTCACCATCAACATTATGAAATGGTTTCACTCAGGCCAAAGACCAATTTGGCTTCCAGGGTGAGAAGATGGGGAAAGATCCAACAACTGCTGCCAGAGGATTTTCAGACTCGAATCCATCAGTCCAATTATCCAGTGCAGGGATGTCTGTCGTCCCCAGAACCCTGCCAGAATAAAAACTGCTGCAGAACAGCCTTGGTAGGATTGCACTGCAAATATTAAAGATGAGAACTAATGGCTGGATCTGATTAGTGCTACAGTATCACTCAGGAAGGAAATGAGTATGTCTGGACTCTGATTTAAAGCCACGAGGCTTGTTTGTAGCAGGGAAACTCCTTTAGCCTGCCGTGAGAAGGCTCTGTTGGAAAGCCTGTGAAGACTGGACAGCAAAATCAAGGCAAGAACACCGACAAGTGTCCTCTTCTCTGCTGTCAAATGAAATGAACCCACAACCTCTGTCCTGAAGGACATCTACCCAATAAGCCCTAAGTGGCTGAATGTGGGGGAGGAAATGGATGTGCCTCAAGCCCTGAGGGGTTTTCCTCCATCTCCAGCTGGAGAGGAGCATCCAGGGCTCCCTCCTGCATGGCTGCACCACCAGCCTGGAGATACCCCTTGGCTGGAGATCTGGGGCATATTCTTGCAGCACTTTGAGGACTCTTAGCAGTCTGCAGGATTTTGCTGTCCCTCACATCCCTACAGTACCCAAAAGCCACTCGGCTTTAATTCAGACCTGGGTAAATTTTCAGTTGTCCCTATTTTACCCAGTGGAAGTAACTCTGGTGTTCACACCGCAGGACTCAAACCAAACCTCATGTGAGCTTTGGCTGCTCTGTCCCTCCTGTTAGATCTGCCTCACTTTATTTTATTCACACAACAGCCTTTAAACCTCCTTGGTTTCAACCAAGGAACCCACCCACAGCTCTCAGTCCAGCCTTTCCTGCCAGGACTGTAACACACGTCCCCAAAACCCAGGTTCTGATGAACTGGCATTTTTTCTGACGAGAAACTTGCTTCATTAACAAATTCCCCAGTAGCTCTTTCTGCAGGTATCTGCCAGCTCAGCTTGTCAGCTGTTTCATTTGGAAGTATGACAAATATTAGAAATAATCATCCCAAGGCACGTCTCCTCACTTGGACACACTCCTCTTCCCCTGCAGTCCTGACACATCTCCTCATTGCTACCTAGGTCCCTCTAAACACCATGTTTGGGGAAGCAGAAATGGGTTCAATTGCTATACTAATGACCAGACATTGGATTTGAGGGAGCAGAAGTATCTCAGAACTCCTCAACCCCATCTTCCTCAAAACATTTGATTTGTCTTCCACGCCATGCCTGGACCTCTAATGAATTTTTCCCTGAAGCATGGTTATTGCCAGAAAATGGTGATCAAAGGCATCTTTCACCCAAAAGGACCCAATTCCAGGCAGTGCCATCTATATAGCCAGCTCCAGCCAGAGGTGAGGGGTGCCCACGGTGGGTGCCCCAGTCCAGCTTCTCTTACAGACAAGCAGAAGACATCCTATTTAGGATTGTGCCTCCACATCTCTTCCCATGGAAACTGTCGCTATCGAAGAAGTGAAGGGGAAAAAGGCAAAAATAATCAAAAGGAGACAGGAAGGCCAGTGTGGAAAAACGAAGGCTCCAAAATCCTTCACACCAGGTTGTCAAGGAGGCAAACAAACACAGCCACGCGTGCATTCTCCTACCCATGTCCCCCCCAGCCACTTTTCACCACCGACCCTGGAAACATCCTCTTTCCAGCGGGGACTGATGGGATTTGTGAGGGACCTGGCCCCAGCCTCACGCCCTTGCCGGGCTGCAGAGTGGAGTGGGGACTCTGCAGCCCCGTCGTGCAGGAAACGGTAGCGGAGCTGGAGAGGAAACATGAGGAGCACCAGCCAAAAAACCCCGAGCAGACCCTGAAAAGCAAAGCACAGCCACCCTCCTGCCCTTCTCCTGACTCCTTTCTGCTCTTGGTGTGGATTTGTCCCGTGACGACCTTGCTGCTTCACAGCAGGGTTTGTGGCAGTACAGCGTTGTCAAGGGAGGATCAATCTATCTCCCATTGGCTGAAGGACACAACGTCTGGTGCATCCAGCACTGAGACCCCTCTGTTGCTGCAAAAGTCACCCAGGGATTTTGGAAAAGACTCAAGGTTTACGCTGAGTAATGGGCCAGAAAAGTTGCTCTGCAGCAAGGTGAAGCCCAGCTACCTCTGGCCCTCAACAGGGGCCATGAATCAAACTGACAGTGAGAACCACAACAATGCCATAAGACTTCGTTAAACATCAGATATTTGAGAGTTTTCTTGTATAAAATCCATGTTGTAAGTCTTAACAATACAGGCTGGGAGGGGACACGTGGAGAGCAGTCCTTTGGAAAAAGACTTGGGGGTACTAGCAAATGAGAAGCTGGACATGAGCCCCCAATGTGCCATGGCAGCCCAGAAGGCAAATCCCATCCTGGGCTGCAACCAGAGCAGCGTGGGCAGCAGATGGGGAGAGGTGATCCTGCCCCTCTGCTCTGCCCTGGGCAGACCTCACCTGGAGTCTGTGTCCAGCTCTGCAGCCCCAGCACAAGAAGGACGTGGAGCTGTTGGAGCATGTCCAGAGGAGAGCCACAG
>NW_008591507.1:18371-19911 GCF_000691845.1 Merops nubicus | reverse complement strand
GCGTATGGCAGGGGGTTGGACTAGATGAGCTTTGGAGGTCCCTTCTAGCCCAAACATTCTATGATTCTATGATTTTAAGGTACTCTCTCAGGCTTTTGTCCGAAAACACGAGTGCTAAAAAAGCCTTTTCTTTAAAAAAAAATAAATCAGTAAATAAATTAAAGCCTAGATTTGTCTGAATTCGAAGGGTCATCTCAGGTCCACAGGAAGGACTGAGAGACAATTGTCTAACTCTCAGATTAGCAATGCCACCTTGACTCCATGAGGAGCCCACCCAGCTTCACCAGCTCTCTCCAGCAAGGACTGAAAGCTGGCCCATGAACTGACCTCAACAGCCCCTCTTGAAGACCTGACCTTTCTCCAGCCTGGAGCTGCTACTTGGGGGTGGCTGGGGGGATAGATTTATTCATCAAGACAGAGCAGAAGTTCCTCCTCATGATTTTCACTCCAGAAAGATGAATCATCCCTTGTTGGATTTCCTGGAGGACTACTCCAGACAACTTGAGAAGGAGTGAGAACACGAGCCCTGCAGATAGGCATGATTTTTATTCAGTCTGATGGCTTGTCTACACAGAGGTGCTCAAGAAAATTAATCTAAAATTAAAAGGAGGTATGATTTCAGAGTGGATTAGTCAAAGTGCACACAACCCATCAGGTGGCCACTCTTGTTCGGCTTTAAATCAGCCCTCATTTTATTTAGGCAAAATGAAGTAGGTTAAATCAAATTAAAGTCTCCTTAGCCCTGAAATCTGACAAGGGGGAGCTGATGCAGTTGAAGAAACTTGATTCAGGAGCTATCTAGTGATGGTTCCCACACACACAAAAAAAGACCCTAAATATCACGTTAGGCACTGACACCAACCCAGTATTGGGGATGGGGTTCATGGGATGGGGTTCACAGGATGGGGTTCACCTGCTTCTCCAGCTGAGGCTGACCTTTCCCAATTCCTGGACATGGAAAGCTCTGGTGGGTGCCATATTTTATGTCTCATCAGCAGCTCTTGCTATTTGCTGAGTTTTTGTCACAGAGAAAGGCAGGACAACGAGAAGACAGTGGAGAGACTGTCATCAAGATGGGAGAGTTCCATCCACTGTCCATCCACTGTCCACCACCTTTCTAGGACAGGATAGCTAAGCAGATAGAGAGGCAAGGTGGGCTTGCCCATCTACAGCAAGAAGCAGCCCCTCTAGGTGGCACGGGGAGACCAAATCCATCGCCTTGCTCTCCCCTCCACCTGGCTGAGTTCTGATCTGGGCTGAGCTGAGCAACGTGAGGAAGGAGTTGGCCCTGAGCTACTCATCCTGCCAGCGCTGGGGAGCAGCTGTCACATCTGATGGCACTCAAAGTTAGGTGCCATGCATCAGTGGTGTGATTAGACTCTGTCCATGAGAGATGAGAGCCACAAGGGTCTCGCAAAGCAACTAAAGTGCAGCTCTCCTGTGGGTAGGTTTTTCAACCAAAAAATCCCCAGTTTTTGTAAGAATCACACAAACTCTTGCAATGGGGAAGGGGAGTGGAGGAAATATTCTCCTTCTTGTG
>NW_008591507.1:294-18343 GCF_000691845.1 Merops nubicus | reverse complement strand
AGGCCACCCCAATTCCAAAAAGGGACTATTGGTTTCTCTGAAACCTCACAGACCAACAAAGCCAGCCCACAGAGGGGCAGCAAAGCTGGAATTAGCAGTAGGGATCTAACACCCAAACTTATGCTGTCAAAATTGAGGAGGTCAACCTCAGCTGGAGGCCACCACTTGCTGGAAGCCCAGCACGGAGGCAGAAAACAAGAAGAGAGCCTCCAAACCTAAAGGAATGAGGGGACTTGGTTGGACTTGATGATCCTAGAGGTCTTTTCCAAGATTCTGTGACTCCAGCCTGGTCACAGGCAGCTCTGGTACAGGGGGAAGAAAATGGAGACGGGTGACTGGGAGGTCAGTTTGTGCTGGCACACAACGCTGCCGTGGTGTGGCAAAGTGTTATCCCCTGCTTCTTGCACCTCCCTTTCCTCCCTGCCTCCCCGGTGGAATCGCCCTCCTGCAGCTGGCTCTCGGTGGAGAGGCTGCTGGGCTGTGCTCGGGGCAGGACCTGGAGGATGCTTGTCCACCCGGAGGGCAGAAAAGGCCAGCGGAAAAGCCCTGGTGAGGAGACGATAAGACCTGGAGCCTCACCCTCCTTTGTGCACCCAGCGCCTTTGATGAGTCACCCGTCAGCCCAAAATTTACACCCTCCAGCTGGTGACTTTGTTTTGAACCTCTCTGGGGTCATGAGGCACGTTGCCTCCCCCAGCCCATCCGTGCACCGCCCATCGCCAAGCCGAGATGGACCTGAAGACGACGAGCTCAGCACATCTTGGACTTGATGATCCTTATGGGTTCCTTTCAAACTGAGGTTTTGTCTAATTCTATGATCTTTGGTCCATCGAGATCCAAAGTTGCTGAGATGTGAAGTGGCTAAAGACACAGGATATGCCAAGTGATGAAGGAGCCACCTCCAAGAGGCATGGGTGACCTCCTCAAGCACCGCAGCCCCTCTAAGTAAAATTTTGGGTGATTCTTAGTTAAACACCCACTCCTCAGTGCCATCTGCTTTGCTGCTCCTTCAGGCCATGCCAGGGGCAAGTTCCTCTGCAGGCATGTCTGGGACACCTGCAAACCTTCATTGCCATAAAAGCTGCCACCACAGGCCACTCTCCCCCTGTGTTTTTGCAGAAGACCCAAGCTGGATGGCAGGATCCATCCCTTCACCAGGATTGGTCCCTCATGACCTCGGCTACCTGGGGTTACCAAGCCAGCAGCCCAGAGATTTCCTGTTAATGCCGTGAGGAGAGCTCCACATTTCCTTGGAATCCTTTGTGTGTGTCGGTGCTATTTCGGGTCCCACCATGTTTGTTTTTTCTTTCAGCTGCCCACCCACACCTCCCTCAGGGTGGGGTCTTCCCGGATAATTGGGAGCTCTATATATACACAAGTATATACGTATGCACCTCCATATGTTTCTGCATGTGAGTTGAGCCTTGGGGCATTGCCTGGACACGGTGGACTTGGCAGGAGGCTCGGTGCTATTCTTTAGGTGGGGAGAGCCTAGGAAGGGAAGGACACAGCTAACCCTCCCTCCTATTCAAAACTATTTAAAGACTGTCTGGCACAGAGTTTCTTTCCCACCAAATGGCCCCAGTGACAATCTAGCTTTACAGGCTGTGTAATCTGATCGACTTCTATTGTTGGCAAATTCGTAATTGCCTCATGATTTAACACTCCTGAAACAGTCAGTTTTACAGAAGAAGAATATCCATTTTAGCTCTTGTTTTGTTTTGTTTCTCAAGAGCGCTGGGACTCGGTTTCCGCTCGAAGAACTTCTGTTCTTCAACAGCTCCTGCTCTTCCTCTCCTTATTTCAATACACATGATCACAAGAATTACTGACGAAAGGCAACCAGCAAGAGATGGCTTTTCCAGTGCTGTCCTAGCACAGGATTCTCCAGCACAGCATTGTTTATTACCCAGTGACCTCTTGTATGTAGCTGTGAGCAGCATGAGTAGAGGAGCCCAAATCATTTCCCCCAAAAAGTGGAAGGATGCTCTTGTAAGCACTCTGCGTTGGCTCAAACCCTTGCTCAGCTACAACCCTCTGAAACAACCCTGGTCACGTTTCTTAACCTCTCCCTGCCTCAGTTTCCCCATCTCTACATAACAGAGTGGACAGATTTTGGATTGAGGAGTCATCTTCATTTACGGGCTGATCCAGCACCTTTATAACCGGGGCCCCAACCTTGGTTAGGTGCCAAACCAATACAAATAATTCCTAATAGTGATCCCCAAGGGATTCTATTACATTCTGGTTCAACTTCCTCCCAAACAATTGCTCCTCTTCCTTGCTTTGTATGTTCTTCAAAAGAAGCGGCTGCTGTGCTTTAGGGCTGGGACACCAGTCGTGGTAAACATACACCCAGCGTTCCTGCTCAGCTGGGCCCAGGCAGCAAAGAGAAGATAAATCTGATTCAAGACAATCACATTGTGGGCAGGACAAAAAAAAATATATGGAGGGTTTAATGGGGATGGGAACTGAGCTGTGCTAACCAGCGTTTATCTTGAGAAGTCCCTCAGGGCACATTTATTCACTATTAATGGGATGGTCTTATTCAAAATGGCAATAAGAGCAAGAAACGTGGAGAGCAGAAGTGTCCACTGGTCTCAGGGCTCAAAACGTCTTTGTTCAGGTCCTGATGCTGCAGGAGAGCTCAGCTGGTGGATGCAGGGATTTGCTGTGGGCACATAGCTTGGACATTTCCCTGCCTTCTGCCTGGACCCCAAAAAAGGTGCATAAAAGGCAAGATGACCCACAAATGAGAAGAAAAATGCCCCTGGACCACAGCCAGTCCTGGGTTGAAGTTGGTCCATCCACTGGGGTGTGGGCCAGGCAAATTGTCCTTGTAGGGCATACAGGGTGACCCCAGTGCCATAGGTTTAGGTGCAATATCAAACTCCTATAGAAGGTGGGAACCCAAAATACTGAGTGTCCAACAAAACGTGAGGTGGCAATGCAGAGAAGCCATCCCAAAATTATTTGATCTGGGTTACATTAGGGTGGGCTTTGGGTGGGCTCTGTTGAGGTCCTTGGGTCCTCATTCAGTTAGCTTGCTCTGAAACACACGGTGGCACATCTCTGAGGAGGTTTTTCCATTGCCAGGACCAGGAATTTAGGCCAACACAGCCAGTGGCAAGGTGGAGAAGGAAGAAGGGTCTTGCTTATGAGTTGGCCAACTGCCCTGACTTAATGCTGACAAAGAACAATGCTCGTTTTGGTCACCCTGTCCAAGATGGAGCCTGTGACGGCTCTAATTAGTCAATTAAATGTGGCTTTGTCATAGGAGATGAGACACAACCGGGATCAGCCAGCTGGGTTCTTGGCTGCTGAATGACATTGTCTTTCCAGCCCAGTGACCTCATTGTTATGACTCAATAGGGGAACAATGTTGTCCACCCAGCAGCCCAGCAAGGAGCGAGATTCCTGCGTGGTTACAGCTGAGCAGAAGAGCATGGGAAGTTGTGGGATGTCACCAGGTCAGGGGTGCAGCACTTGGCACCCCCTGCAAGGAGGTTCTGGTAGGTTTTAATGGCACGGTTGTGTGTTGAGAAATTCCAGCAAGAAATAGGCTGTTTCATAAAAATACAACACGCAACAGTGGTCATATCCAGCTTCCCAAAAAATCCCTGGGCAGGTAGGTCCAAGTAGTGAGTTTGGATATGAAGATGCTCGTTGGTAGGAAGCTCCCAAATGGGCATGAAGATTCTCATTGGTCAGGGAGGAAGCTCCCAAATGGTATCTTATGGAAAGGAAAGCTCACAGCACTTACACCTGGGGTGGTCTGGATGGAAAAGAGCCCTGTCTGTGACACCTTTTTGAGCTCAGGGCTTCGCTGACATCTCCCTGCCACCAAACCCCTTCTCTCCAGGGCAGTGTCTGGCAGCCAGGCCACAGGGCAGGCCATGGCAGGGCCAGGGAAGGGAAGAAAGGAAGCAGGAAGGAAGAAGGAGCTGAATCCCCTCCCTGCTGTTAATCATCCTCCTCTTTCTTCTACGAGAGCTCTGCAAACCCCACACTGGGCTCCCACCTCAGAGGGGACCCAGGGAGGTGCCCAGCAGCTCTGGGTGCAGGATGGGGACATGGGACTGGGCTTTATGCTAATATCCAAGTAGCTTTTCTCCCATGATGATGGAGACCAGATCCAGCAGTGAAACTCTGACACATCAGCTTGAATGTTTCCTTTAGAAAATGGAGCTGGAGTCGTGGTGGAGTTGGAGATGGGAGGGACTGTAGGTCAGGTCCATGATGGGACCTTCAGAAAGCCATCAGCAGAGCAGAGGAGAAAGAGGGAGAAGGTGCTGAACTGGGATTCAGTGGGTGCTGCTGGTTGTAATCCTGGAGCTGGGGGGAAGGTATGGGAAGGGGGTGGGAGGGCAAATGCAGCCCCCTGTTCATGATGTCCTACACTGGTGGAGGTTGCAGCTACATAAACAGCCCTGTCACGGCTGCAAGTGATCACTACCAAATCAGAGCACAGCTTTGCTGCAAAAACTACCCGATTTTATGAGCTATGAGAAAACCAGAATCCCTGATCCTAGAAAGGCAGAAGAGACAACTGGAAAGTCCCCGTGCAGACTTCAAATCCACAGGGCAGCTCTCAGAAATCAAGCCCTGAGCCTGCTGACCACGGAGGTAAGAAAGAGCTGATGCACCAGAAGCAGATGGCGACTTTTAGCAGTGCTTATTGATAAATCTCAGTAACTGATTGTTGTATTATTGTTTTAAATAATTAATAATTACAAGCTCATCTACTCCAGACACCGATCTTTGGTGCAGATGTTCTGATCCTTGCTAGCTGGGGTGCTTTGCAGATGAACATCTGCTTGTCCATCACCGGTTCCCTCCAGTACCCAGACTTCTCTGTGATGGACCACAGTGTCACAGATGAGTGGCCAAAATGCTTGAATGATGCAAAACAGCAGAGCCAGATCCTTCACCCAGCAAGTTTCTGCCCACTATGGTGGCCAAATAAATAGGACGAGCCTGCTGGAAGCCAGGAACTGCATTTGGAGATGATGGACACAGCAGATGGCCAAGGTCTTCGCTGCCGCTGGATTTGAACCAGCTCTCCCAAAAAGGAGCAGAAATGTGTTGGAGAAAAGCAAGAAAAGGAGGAAAACTCCACCTTGCAAAGAGCCCAGAAGCATGGAGGGCTGAACACACCTGAGATGGAGACAAGTTAGTGCAGCAGGACGTTGGGCACCACACTGCTGCACACATGCACAGACCCTCACACTGGGGAAGCTGGCTCAACTCCTGATCCAACCAGATCCAAGAGCTGCTATTTATTACCATGAAACAAATCACAGAATTGTTTAGGTTGGAAAAGAAGTTTAAGCTCATCAAATCCCACTGCTAACCCACCACTGTCAAGTCCACCACTGAACCATGTCCCTCAGCACCACAGCTCCATGGTTTTGAAACGTCTCCAGGGATGTGGACACCACCACTGGCTTTGGGCAGCCTGTTTCAATGCTGACAACTCTTTTGGTGAAGAAACTTTTCCTAATGTCCAACCTAAAGCTCCCCCAGCACAACTTGAGGCTGTTTCCACTTGTTCTATCACTTGTTACTTGGGAGAAGAGACCAGCCCCCCCCTGGCTCCAGGCTCCTGTCAGGAGCTGTGCAGAGCCAGAAGGTCTCCCCTGAGCCTCCTCTGCTCCAGGCTCAGCACCCCCAGCTCCCTCAGCTGCTCCTCCCCACACTTGGGCTCTAGACCCTTCCCCAGCAGCTCCGTTGCCCTTCTCTGGCCACGCTCCAGCCCCTCAGGGTCCTTCTGGGAGTGAGTGGCCCAAACCAAAATGCATTAGTCCTAATCTATATGACCAAGGAGAGGGCTCCCTCTTCCTTTCCCCACTCTTGGTAGCATCATGGCAACAACCATGGGATGGAACAGGCTGGGACAACTTGCAGCTCTGACTTTGGGAAGTCCTGTGAGGTCCAGGTGGAACTAAGTTTCTATGGTAAATCATTCCTTACCTTTTGGGGGTAGAAATATGGGAAGCCTGCCCTCAGACACCTGACAAACATCTGTCCACCTCAGCAAGGAACAGTCTTGCTGCTTAAAAGAGGAGCTGAGCTCTCTGAGGGTCTTTCTCTGCCTCTCTGAAATCAACCCCTGCGGCAGGAATAGTTTTACCTACTTCAGAGGCAGGCTGTGAACATCTGCTCTCGTCAGATTTGGGCAGAGGCAAAAATCTCATGACCCCTTGCTCTGTCCCACCCCTTGATGGGGTGTGTGCTGAAATCCCTGCAGAAACAGCTCCTGGGCTGCACTTTTCTTACCCTTCCCTTCCCCCAGGCCCCCGGCTGTGACGAGCGTCAGCCTTCAGGATGGGAGTAAATAAATAAATTATGTGGAACCCTCAAAGCTCTCTCCAAAACCCAACTTCAAAGCCAAGCCACCCTCAGAGGTTTCCTAGCACTGGTCCCACTCACCCACCCACTTTATCAGCACCTTTTTTTATATTTCTCATCAAATCCACAAGGCACAGGCAGCATCTTCTTTTGGTGGTTTCCTGGCTTTTATTTTCTTTTCCCCAGGGGGCTTTTTCTCAGAGCTGTTAGTGGGATTTTTCTGTGTGAGAGATGGAGGGTTGGATGCAGTGGGACCTCAGGAATCATCACGCCAGAGCTTGGCTTTGGATCTTGTCCAAAACACACCAGGTCCTCAAGGTTCCCCCCAGCTTTGTCACCAGTAAGCATCATGCTAGGGCTCTGTACCCATCCTGATGTCCACCCAGTTGTTCACACTGTGTCCTGCAATGACAGGAGCTTCTGCACTGGTTGAGAAGTGCATGCAGAGGGTCCTGCAGAAGCAGGAGCTGCTGGTGGGGCCAAGTCACTTTGCTTCCATCAGAGATGCTGGTATGATGCCATAATCTCCGTTTCTAATGGGATCAGGGGAAGGAGAGCCCTGCTCCCTAAGGGTCTGGCTGGGCCACCAAAAAACCTTTAAAAAAAGGTGAATAGTTTTTAAAGCAGAAAACCATTTCTTCCCTTTATCAATCCATCACTTTGGACTTCTGCATTTCCCTCCCCATCCCTTTGGAAAGGGCATTCCGAAAGGACTGTACCAAGTACACATCGACCATGAGGTCCCCTACTTCTCTTGCTGCCTGTTCAACCTTATATGTTCACTTCTCACCACCCTTTTCCCACAAGTCCACCCTTCTTCTGGTTGTCCCACCTCCTTTGCCAAAAAAACAGCTTTTTTTCCTCCAGCTTGGCTACCCTAAATGACCCCCCAGCAGCTGAAGCCACGGTTTGGAGGAGCACCAACGTGGGGAACATGGATGGCCATGGGTGAGAGGCTTTGTGCTTGGTTGTGCAGCCCACAGTGGTGGTTGTATTGGTCACCTATTGACCATCTTGTGGTTGGAAAACTCCACAGAAAACAGGTTTTAGGGTGAGATGGTAAATTATAGCCTAGACTTTGAGAAGCACTCACCATGACAGAGCTTCTCTGGAGCATGACCATCGCTCCTCCTAAGAGTCTGAGAGGGATTTGGCCTAATAAAACACAGATTGAGGGCTGCAGGATCTGGCCCAGGGTCTGAATGATGTTAGTTCATCCTCTACTTTGAGCTACACCTAACTGCAGCATATCAGACAGCTTTATCTACCATAGCTGACATGTTGTGGCAGAAGCAGATGTGTCCACACCATGGAGGTGACCCTCCAAGAGCTGTGATGTCTACATGCAGAGCAGTGATGGCAGAGGTGGCAAATGCAATCATCTTGATGGCAGTGATTGCTCTTGGCAGCTTCCTGCCTAATGGAGACATCCTTTGAAAGGGATCTCCTATGGTGAGGAGCTCAAGACACTGCACCAAGGATGTGTCAGTTGTCAAAATATTTTCTTCCCTTCTCTGTTTCCCCTTGTGACTGTTGCCTTCAACAGCAACGTTTTATTTGTCAGGCTTGTTGGAGATAATGCTGGATCAGCAAGGAAATACATCTAAGCAGGCTGGAAGAGGGGATCCAGGCTTCACCAGGCTTTGTAGCACTGACTATTAAAAGTGTTTTACTTTAGGTAAGAAGAGGGGGAAATGAGTTAATCACTCCCATTCTCCCCAGATTCCTATGACAGGGGTGCAGTCTGGGTGGATGGAGGTCCACCAGGATCTGCTAGGCTACGTTGTCCTCCTGGACACAAGGAGAATTGCTCCAAGCTGCCCTTTCCTCATTGGGAAAGGGGGGGTGTGTGTATTGCTATGGGCTACAATCCACAAAGGCCAAATCTCTTAATTTCATCGGATCATAGAACCATTTAGGTTGAAAAAGAACCTCAAGATCATCAAGTGCAACCATTAACGTAGCATAGTGAAGCCCACCACTAAGTCATGCCACTAAGCACCACATCTACATGTGTTTTGAAGACCTCCAGGGATGGGGATTGAACCACTTCACAGGACAGCCTGTTCCAATGCTTGACAACTCTTTTGGTGAAGAAACTTTTCCTCATGTCCAACTTCAACCTCCCCTGGCACAGTTTGAGGCTATTTCCTCTTGTCCTAGTCACTTGTTACTTGGGAGAAGAAGACAAACCCCATCACACCACAACCTTTCAGGCAATTGTGGAGAGCAAGGTCTCCCCTGAGCCTCCTTTTCAAGGTGTGACCTCACCAGTGCCAAGCACAGGGGGACAATCACTCCCTAGTCCTCTTTTGGATACAATTTGCCAAAGCCCAAGTTTTCTCATCTAGCAGCAAAGAGAAGATTAAATACAGTGCAGCAAAACAAAACCCAACCAGGACACCACAACACTTGGGGGACCTGGATTCTCCAACACTAAATGGGACTGCATTTGGATGTAGATAAAAACTGGGCAGCCAATTAAAGCAAGCCTCATTAATTCTTGCTTTGCTTTCCTTTAATCCCTGTCTGCTCATGCTATGGGCAGATATCCAAGGTGCCCAGACACTAAGCGTGGAGTTCTTCTGACTTCAGACAGTCAAAAATTAAATGTAGAAACCTTGGCTGGCCATTGAGATTCTCTCTGCAGATCAAGGAAAGACACATTCAGCCTTTCCACCAACAGTTAATTTTGAGCTGTGAAAACAACTGGAAACTGGCAGGTGAAAAATAAAATTGCTTCCTCTCCCATTTTAAGCAGTAAAAGTGAGTTTTAAGAGAATGACTCCTGTTTATTCAAAACCCTTGAGGGACACGAAACAATTCACTTCAGTCACTAACTCCATCAGAGATTGACACGTGAGATTTGCTCGATGAATTGCTCAGTGTTAAACTCAAAAGTATATGGAAAAGTTTCTGCTCTTGGTACCCAGGCCCTTGGTTACTTGATGTATCTTAAAGGAATTTTAAATGCTGCTTTGCATCTGTCAGTTTAACAGAAATTTCCTCTACAAGCAAAGAGTGATTGCCACCGTAAGCCCCAAATTAGTATTATTCATCATTACCTAGGAAGATTTAAAAGATGCATCAATTAGAAATCAAACTAAAGCAGTGGCAGGCTGTGGAACTGCTTAAACAAATATGTTCATAGCGTGTCCACTGGGTTAGAAAACCCTGTTGAAAGCCAAAAGTGGGCTGTAAATCTCCAAGTTTTACCGTGAGGAGAATCAGCCCTGCTAAAGGGATGGAGCCATGAATTGGAAATGAAAAACATGATTAAAATCAAATCATTCAAATGAAGACTTTCTTCTTCCCATATTTTAAACCGTGATTAAAATTCATAATTTAAGCCACATCAATTTAAATCCAAGCACCCTGCCATAAAATGAGGTTTTGAACCCTGTCTGAGGCTCTAACGAGAAAAAAGGATGTTCTCTTGTTGAATGCAGTTAGCAAGGATTTATTGATACTATTCATGGGTAGGAACTATCTTAGAAGTCTACAAAACTGCCCAGACTGAGAGTCTTGAGGGCTTTTTATAGCTGCCTGGGAAAATTTTAAGGAAATAAAGTCATTGTCTATACGAGGGTGTTGTAATAAACTCAAAACTTTCTTTTCTGCAATATTCTACAAGGCTGCTCAGGACAGGGAAATTTATCACTTGTGCCAAAAAAGGTCAACATCTCTCATTGCTTTTTGGCATGGGAATTGCCCCGAGGCTCGGGTGAGCGTGGAGGTGATGGTGGCCTCAGATTAACTCCTGCACGCTTGAGAAACGGGGTCAAGGGTGTGATCTTCACTTGCCAGCTTCACAGCTGATGTGATGCCACGTCTCATTTTGCTCATGGTTGTCTCTTGGCTGGAGTAGGCTTTGCTAGGAGCCCCACAGTGATGCCTGGTTCATCCCACACATCCTTGCTGCCCAGTGTTTATCACCACGTGTGATTTGGGTGGCTTTGGTGTGGTATAAACTCGTGTGCTCTTTGAAAGAGGCAGTGGAGAGCACAAACACTTCCTAGCATTGTGTCCAAAACAGATCAGGGGACATCTGAAATCTAAAACTAAACCAATATTAGAAGGAAGAAAAAAATTCAAAAGGAAAATAAACCAAGAAGAGGTCGTTTCATACATTTAATTTAACTGCGTGCTGCTGCTCTCTCCACTTTGTCAAGAGAAACCCATGGCAACAAATTTTTATTTGTTTATTTTCACTTATTTAGGCTTTGAAACCAAATCAGATCAAGAACAACTACAGAGGAGGAAGATGGCTGAAAAAATGCATGAATGAGAACGCTGATTTTGGAGTTGTGCCATCACAACCTGGTTTGAGGATGCTCCTTATTAGCTGGCCTACAGCCTGGTAGAAAACTTACTCCCCTTAATTGTGCTTTAAACGTTTCTGCTGCTCTCTAATAAATCAGGAATGTCCAACAAGGACAATTTTAATTGCTTATTAGGTCATTGAGTCCAACCATTAACCCTACTCTACCATACTCTACCAAATTCTCCTCTAAGCCCTATCCCCAGGCACCACTTCTACAGGGCTTTTAAACACATCCAGAGAGGGGGACTCCACCACTGCCCTGGGTAGCCTGGTCCAGGCCTTGACAACCCTTCCAGTGAAGGAGTTTTTCCTAATATCCAACTTAAACCTCCCTTGGTGCAACTTGAGGCTGTTTTTCTCTCTGGTTACTTGGAAGAAGAGACCAGCACCCATCTCTCTTCTATTTCTTTTCAGGTAGTTGTAGAGAGTGATAAGGTCTCTGAGCCTCCTTTTCTTCACACTAAACAGCCACAGTTCCCTCAGCCACTCCTCATAAGACTTGTGCTCTATATTTAGTGTATATATTTTTATAGATATATATTTACAGATATTTATACATATATAGACTATATATAAACATCCAGGACCTTGGTTACGTGCTGTTATTCCAGCATCACCTCTGCTAACTGGATCCGTGCTGGGGAGCACATCCCTTTAACTACTCTGCTTTTACTCCTGGTCAAGGCCCAGATTCTCTTGATAAGCAGTGTGGAACAGCCACCCTGGGAGAGATCCTTTTTTTCAGCAGTATCATTTCAGCTTTTTCATTTTTTCCCCATTTGTGGACGTGGTGGAATGTCTTATCTCACTCTCCTGCCTCCAGACTCCGGGGAGGAGAGAAAAACCAGAAGTGGTCGTTGCTATTAGGTTACAAAAAAAGGATTTTTTTTTTTCCAACACAGTTTCTCTGAACCCTTCTACAGAGTTTTTTTTTCAAATCCCTTTTGTTCAAGTTAGAAATCTGGCATTTTCTCTTTGCCTGTATTTAGCAGAAGCCACTTAGAATAAATGCCTGACAAAGTTGTCTCCTCATTTCTCTACAACAGATTTAATATGTCTTTAAGTACTACAGCTTAATGACTCTAAGCCACGTTCTACCTTCTCCTCCAGTTAAATTCACTAAAATCAATTAAGGCTGAGAGAGAAAATTTCAGCCTTTGTCATTAATAACTGAGGCCTTATTCTTCCACTGAAAAATGACCTTCCTCCTCCTTTTCACCAGTCTCATGAGCCACGTGGCTTAAGACCAAAGCCCCCTGCACACAAGGCTTGTAAGACAGAGAAAAAAACACTGAATTAATCCATTTTTTATTAAGGATGCTAAGAATATGAGCCAGACCTCCAAAAAAACCAGCTAAAATGGGACTAACTCGGAAATAAATAATTGCCTTTTCCATTTTGGAGCAGGTTTTAACACAGATCCTGTCTGCCTGAAGCATCTGTCCTGCACCTGGCTTCCAACCCAGACTTGGTTTTTAAACCCAGACACCATGTTCTTCTTATCCACCTTTCCATTTTAAAGCCTTTAGGGTGTAGTCCTCCCCTACCACTAAGTTCTTCCAAATCCTGAAACCCACATTTCTTTGAGGTTTTTAAGCAAATGCAGATACTGTTATGCAGCACACGAGTTCCCAGGGGCAGATCCTGGATATTTTTGGTGCAACATCAGACCTTGTTGGGGTGCATTTACAGAGACAAGCATCTCTAGGGGACAAATTGTCCCAAAACACATCTGAATTGCCTTCAGAATCTGGACTTCTCTCCATTAACAGCAGCTGGACCTAAGGACAACTCAGCTCCAACCTTAAACACCTTGGTTGAGTATCTGAACCTCCCTGGCACTACCTTGGGTCCTTTAGGGGGAGGAAAAAGCAACTTTCCCTCAACTGCAGAAGAGCTGGTGACACCAGGAGTCCAAATCATCCAGTCCTCCACAAGGTAGATCATCCCAGCTTGCCCAAACTGGGGTCCCATTTGCTTTCTACTGCTCCTCAGCACTATGCCCAGATGTGGGACCTCAGACAAGACACACAAGTTGAGCCATGCCAAAACCCAGCCTCAACCTGGCACGTTGTCCTCCTGCAGCTGGTTTGTTGTGGATGCACAGCTAAAAGCAGGTCCTTCAGCAGCACGGAATTCCTGGTGCCCCAAATAAAGTCTCTCCTGCTCTACGCTGGGGTGTTGAGGCATTACACTGAGTTCATTTTAATAAAGTCGTTTGCATTCTCCTTGCCTCCTTGCAATATTTTGTCACCAAACTGTGGCTGACATCTGCTGAGCACTGCTGGCCCGTGGCCAAGCAAGCCGTGAGACAGACGTTATTGATGGGGTAGGAAAGGTGCCTGTGACATGCAGAGCAGCAGGCACTGCAAAGATCTGCAAAGCAGCCACGTTTAATGATGAGAAAACTGCAGTGAGAAGACCTGAGACCCAATAAGCAAGTGATCAATGGATCATCTGGTGAAATTGCACCAATTTCACTCCATCTCTTGAAGGAGAGAGGGTTTTTTTTTCTCATTAGGGTTGATGGGACATCTTGGCATTTACTGGTTCCTGATGACTTTCAGCAGTATTTGGTGCTGAAGGCTGACTCTGAGACACACTGTGGTCCAAGACAGGTGAATATGTGCATGCATGCATGTTCTCCCACTCTGCTCTGCTCTGGTGAGACCCTACCTGGAGTACTGTGTCCAGCTCTGGGGTCCTTGGCACAAGAAGGACATGGATGAGTTGGAGGTGGGCCAGAGGAAGCAAGAAATATGATCTGAGGACTGGAACCCCTCTGCTGTGGGGAAAGGCTGAGAGAGTTGGGGTTGTTCAGCCTGGAGAAGAGAAGGCTCTGGGGAGACCTTACTGAGGCCTTTCAATACTTAAGGGGGGCCCATCAGGAAGATGGGGACAAACATCTTGAAGGGGGCCTGTCAGGAAGATGGGGACAAACATCTTTTCAGGTGCTGTTGCAACAGGACAAGGAGTGATGGCTTTAAACTAAAAGAGGGAGATTCAGACTAGATCTAACAAAGAAATGGTTTGGATTGAGGGTGGTGAGCCCCTGTCCCAGGCTGCCCAGCGAGGTGGTCACTGCCCCATCCCTGGCACCATCCCAGGTGAGGTTGGATGGAGCTCTGAGCAACCTGCTCTAGTTGGGGCTGTCCCTGCTCCCTGCAGGGGGGTTGGACTCGATGACCTTGAAAGATCTCTTCCAAACCATTCTATGTATCTATGATTCTATGCAACCCCCAAGGTCACCCCAAATAACCCATCCCAGAACATTTCAGTCCCAGAAGGCAGTAACATCACTACTGGCATTTTCCAAGACTCCCCCAGGCACTCACTATTTCTAGCACTATTTGCAGTTCAAAGCCAGCAGCCAACCCAGAGCAGGTTAAGTCACCCTGGAAGGAACCTGTTCCTCCCCCTTGGCTGTGGAAGGAGCTGAGGACACTGATACCCATCACCTGGAAGTTCAGCTGGAAAACAAATACCACTCTCTCAACACAGCCCCAGGTGGCCACGTTGTAAAGAGGTAGAAATGAGCACTGCAAAGTCAGCAGCTCCTCCTGAATCACAGCACAGGGTTGAGCTCCAAATTTACTAGGTGCTATGATAAAAGCCCTGTAAATGTGACTTCTTCCCTTGCAGCATCTCAGGGTTGCTCCTGGCCCTGGAAAGCTGTTGTTGCATTGCAGCCTCCTGCTCGCCAGGCCTTTGTTGATGCTGTTTGTACTTCAGCAGCCCCAGAGATTCCAGCTGAGAGCATCTCTGCATCCCCAAACACACATCACATGGTCCCTCCACCAAACAGCACATATTCTAAGCAGACAACTACAACATAGAGTACTACAAAATAGAGAAACTTTGGCACAGCTGGCCCTTAAAACAACTTTTCAGCTCTCCAGACCAAAGCAGAGCATATATGAGTTTTGTCCAATAACAAGGAAGCTCATTTTTTTCTGTCCACCTCTGTCTACCTTCTCAGACAGGGCTGTTTAGCCCAAAAGTAACATGATTTTGGACATAGGCTACTCTCAGTGCTGAGGCACCTCAAAATTGGAGCTGTGATACGGGCAGAGCACATCCCTCCTGCCTCCACCCAGTTTTAGGTGGATCTTCATATTCCTCCAGGACCTCCAGAGCAAAACACTGCAAAGGTTCAGCCCAGTGCCACAATATGCAGTTAGAGCCATTAAACCCTGATGAAGCTCAGGTGAACCATCCTCACCTCTCCCCAAATACATCAGCAGGAGAAAACACCTCACTTTGGGGGCTGGGACACCCTCACACCAGGCAGTCTGGGGGAAAAGACAGGGATTTTTGTTTTGTTCAGCCCCAATGGCACACAGAAAGGGTTTTGGGGGGAGGTGGGTGGTGTATCCCCAAACCCCACCATGCAGTAGGACCTGCAGAGATCCCTGTGCAGAATCAACCAGGTTTGAACCTCCTTGTCTTGTGAGCTGCAGGAGAAAGACTCAGTGGATTTGTTTGGCCATCTCAAGAGCAGAGGCACTGCTCTCTGCTACGTGGACTGCTTGGCAAAGCCCCAGGGGTTTGGTGCCAGGGCAAAGCCTCAGGGTTACGGTGAACTCTACGCAGGTAGCTGGAGAACAACAAATGTCAGATGACTGTGTGCAACGTTTAGATTTAAAAAAATAAAAAGAGAAGGGAAAAAAAAAGCAAGCTCTGGTCAGGAGCTCTCCGTGAAGGAAAGGGCAGGCATTGCAAGAATTCAGAAACAACATCCTTAGGTGGAGATTGGCCAGTTATGGAAGAAGCTGTGCACGTAAACAGGTTTTCAACGAGGAAGTTGGCAGAAGCCTGTGAAAAGGTTTTGGAGGGTTTGTGAGAGCTCACATGCCTGCACACAGGGAATCGACCAAACCGGGCCACCCGGATTCCTCCAGAGTTCAAACCCTCTTGGGATGTTCCCTCCTCAGCAGGGCTGAGGGTGGCTGCCTGTCACCAGAGCTTGCTGTGGGGCTGGGAGAGAGGCTGAAGGTGAGGCAGATGCTCACAACCTGCACGTTTCTGCCTATGGGTCACTCCCTATCAGCTCCACAGCCAGGAGGGAGGAATTTGTGTGCACCCATGGGTGGGTGATTTGCTACGTGCTTGGTCCTGCTGCTGCTTGGACCACCTGGAGAGGTGGCAGCTGGAGGCACCTGGGCTTGGGGCTTGAGCTCCCACGTTGCACAGAGCAGCTCAGCTGGGTGTTATGGTGGGATCTCAGCTCCCCAAGGCATCCTCCTGTAAGGATGGAGCCTCACTCACCACATCCCAGGCTGCCCAGGAGTCCCCAGCCCTGAAGGGATTTAAAAGCCATGGAGCTGTGGTGCTGAGGGACATGGGTCAGTGGGGACCTGGCAGTGCTGGGAAACTTGGTGATCCTGAAGGTCTCTTCCAACCAAAACAGTTCTATGATTGATTCTATGATTCTACCCTTCCTGGCCCCCCAGAGCATCAGGAGACCTGGGGGGGCTGCGGTGGGTCCTTGGGGACAAGGGCAAAGGGGCCACCCCGCCCAGCATCATGGGAAAAGGGGACACAATTCAGGGCAGGTGCAAGGAGGTGGGAGGGATGAGGTCCTGCACCTAAACTCCACCAGAGCCTCTCTTGTGTGGTGAAGTAACACCCAGAATAACACGGGGGCTATTGCACAGCCTGAGGGACCCTCACTGCCCGTACTTAACCTCCATCAGTCCCACAGCCTGAGCCCCAAAACACCCCAGAGCTCGTGTTGGCAGGCTCAGCTCCCTTAGAGGGTGCAGATGGGGAGAGAAGAAACTTGATTTATAGAGCAAATAACAACCAAAGTGCAGCCCCAGCCTCCTTGCAAATGCTGAGAGCAGCTATTTCCAGCCAGCCTCCCTTCCCCACCAACACAAACGATCACCAGCCTCCTCCTCATAAACCTTTAAAGCAACTCTCTGGAATTAAATCAGTATTTTGCATAGTTCCAGCTCCTTTCATCCAAGGATCTTCAAGTGCTTTATAAACAATTCTTTAATTAAGCCTCCTAAACAGACCCACGGGGTGTCGTTACAGGATCTGCTTCTCCACTGGGAATTCAAAGGCACTGCACTGCTAAAACAGCTTCCATAAAGGTGGCATCAAAATTCCTCCAACAACAAATATCTAAGAGGACGTGCTCCACTCCAACGATGATTTTAAAACTCTCTGGTTAACATTTTTTCCCTTCCTCTTGTAGACACAGCCCCTGTTGCCTGCTCCTGCCTGTGTCAAGATCAGCATTCAATGGATAAAATGGCTTTTAAAGAGTGCAGGTCTTTGACAGCCCCTCTTGGACAAACAAAACTCCCAGTGCCAGGGAGCCAGTGCAGCTTTGGGAATGAAAAGAGGTGTTTTGACAACAAGGATTTAAAACCCCATCCATCTGTGGTTTGCTTTGAGCAAGGCAGAGGTTTATCTCTGGTAAAACCCCTTCCTGGCTTCCTGTGCCCCCAGGACAGGTTTGAGCAGTGGCTCTTTTTAATCATCTGAGGATAAGAAGGATGGGTTTTCTTTTCCTGATGCAATTTTGCTATCCTATCCCCTCTGGGATAGAAGATCTCATAGGGGGAAGGAATAAATGAAGTCAAATGTCCTGTGAACACCTCACAAGGGGTCACTCTCAGCCCCTCGCGGGCTGGTTGAATTTCAAGATGTTATTTGCCCAATATCACCTTCATTCATCTCATACTTATTGGCTGTGCCTTGTTTGAGGCTGATTTATTCAGATTTAAAGGAAAATCTGCAGAATTGGGAGCTTAGGGTGATAGGAACCTGGGAGCCAGGACTTCCAGCCTTGCAGCCCTACCCAAAATAGCTGCTTTAAAAACCCTTCAGCAACCTGGGGTTGGATTCTGCTCTGCCCCACACCTCATGTTGTCACCTTCTTCCTCACAACACCCAAACCCACACGCTGAAATCCCAACTCCTTGCTTGCTTCACTCATTTCACAGCCAGTCTGAACAGAGCAAATCACACGGGCCCCATCCTGGTTGCTGTTTTAAAGATACCCCAAAGCTGGCGTTTTCACTCACAAACTCAACCTTCTTCCCATTTTAAGGAGGAAAAAAAGATGATTTTTTCAGCTTTGAGTGACTCAGATGATTGCAGCAGGTACCAGCCATGGAGTAAAGTCCTGCTGGGACTCCAAGCCCAAACACCCAGCAAGGAGAGGTGCCTATTTTGGCCCCTCAGGAAGAAAATCCTGATGCCAGTTCTCAGAGCAACATAAAAGCACCTCCGAGGAGCTTATTCCCAAACTTAAGAGCTGCAAACAAATGTCAGAAAACACTGTTTTAAAGGCTTTAACCAAATAATTTCTGAGAAAAATGTACTAGAATCACTCGAGAGGGCTACAGAAACAGGTCC
>NW_008591507.1:0-220 GCF_000691845.1 Merops nubicus | reverse complement strand
CCAAACCCAGCGTATTGATCACTTTGTTTTGAAAACAAAACCTTCTGCAAAGGCAAAGTCAGCTCAGCTCGGCTAAATTCTGGCCAGAGCAAGAAAAATTGCATTAAGAATTCCTCCTTTATGCCAACATTAATGAGGCTGAGTTTCAATGGGAAGAGGAATCCTCTCTCCTACAGCCCACAGTGGCATCGGGGAGAGGTGGGGGCCTCACACCGAGCCC
>NW_008591506.1:78940-79197 GCF_000691845.1 Merops nubicus | reverse complement strand
TCAGGG
Source organism: Merops nubicus (assembly GCF_000691845.1). Classification (NCBI taxonomy): domain Eukaryota; kingdom Metazoa; phylum Chordata; class Aves; order Coraciiformes; family Meropidae; genus Merops; species Merops nubicus. The sequence goes on along the minus strand of NW_008591506.1, from coordinate 79,191 downwards.
CTCGGTTTGGGGACCAGTCTTATTTATTATCCTTATCAAGGACCTCGATGAAGGGATTGAATGTAAATTTCTAAATTTGCAGATGACATGAAATTAGCAGACCAACACTCCCACTTAGAGGGTCTGAAGGCTCTGCAGAGGGATCTGGACAGGCTGGAGCAATGGACTGAGGTCAGTTGTGTGAGGTTTAACAAGGCCAAGTGCCGGGTCCTGCACTTGGGTCACAACAACACCAGGCAATGCCACCGGCT
>NW_008591506.1:58146-78869 GCF_000691845.1 Merops nubicus | reverse complement strand
GCAGCGTGTCCAGGTGCCCAAGAAGGCCAGCTGCATCCTGGCCTGTGTCAAAATGATGTGACCAGCAGGAGTAGATCATGCCCCTGGACTTGGCACTGGTGGGACTGTATCTTGAGTACTGTGTCCAGTTTTGGACACCACAGTATAAGAAGGACATGGAAGTGCTGGAGTGGGACTGGAGAAGGCTTGTGAGAAGGCTGGAAAACATGTCATATGAAGACTGGCTGAGGGAACTGGGGTTGTTTAGGCTGGAGGAGACTGAGAGGGGACCTTATTGCTCTCTACGATTACATAAAAGGGGGTTGTAGTGAGGCTGGTGTTGGTCTCTTCTCCCATATTATTAATGATAGGATGAGAGGAAATGGCCTCAAGTTGTGCCAGGGGAAGATTCGATTGGACATCACAAAGAATTTCTTCCCTGAGAGAGTGGTTAGGCACTGGAACACAGGGAGGTGGTGGAGTCATCATCCCTGGAGGTGTTCAAAAAAACAAGTAGATGTAGCACTTGAGGCTGTGGTCTAGTGGTTAGGGAAATGTTGGGAGGAAGGTTGGACTTGATGATCCTGGAGGTCCTTTCCAACCATAGTATCATCCTTCTTTATTGGACAAGCGGGCAGCAAAAGAGCAGGCCAACGGACCGCTAGCACACTGTCCCTCAAACATTGGCATGTCACCCCCAGGCTTATCTCTAGCAGGAGACCCTTTCCTCCTGTGGTCATTCTTCATAGAATCATAGGAAAAAATTAGCATGGGCCTCCTGAAGCTCAAAGCAAGGGCAGCTTTGGGTTGCTCAGTTTCTTGCCCAGCCAGGTTTTGAAAAGCATACTGAAACCTCCCTGGATAGCCTGTTCCAGTACTGAAATAAACTGCCTTGTGAAGTGTTTTTTTTCCCTTATACCTAGTTAGGCTTTCCCTGGCTGCAACTTGTGATGACTCCGTCTTGTCCTCTCTGCAGATCTGCAAGAAGAGTCTGACTCTGAATCTCTCATCTACAGTCACTCACTAGGTAGGATAATAGAGTGGTCAGACACTCCCCTTAGACTTTGGGCAGAACAAGATGAACTCCCTCAGCTAGACTTTGGGCAGAACAAGATGAACTCCCTCAGCTTTTCCTTCCATGCCTTGTGTACTACCACTGCCTCAGCCGCCTGCCACCGGTCTGCCCGTGTTGTTCTTTAAATGGAGAGCCCAAAACTGAGCACATGTCAAATATACCATAGGTGCTGACCAGAAGGAAATAATCTTTTCCATTTTCCTTCTGGCTGCAGCTCTTCACACAGCTCTGCTTCGTTGCTGCAAGGGCACTTTTCTGGATCATATTCAACTTCTTGCCCACCTGGATCTTCAGATCCTTTTGCATAAAGTTGCTTTTTCAGGCTGTCTGCCCTCTGTCTGCCATGTTGCATGGGCTTATTCCACCTAAGTTGTGGGGGTTTGTATTTGTACTTTATGAGGCTTCAGTCAAACCTTGTCCTTCAGCTTGTCAAGATCCCTCTGACTGACAGCTCTACCCTACATGACATTGACCAATGCTCCTAGTTTGGTGTCATTCCTGAACACTATCAATATGTTCTGTTCCATTTCACCATCCAACCTATTGGTAAAAGTGTTCAATAATATTTGCCTGAAAACTATTTGCCTGAGGAATGCCACCGGTAATCATCATCCACCCAGACTTCAAACTACTACCAACTAAAGGGTTTTCACCTGGTTCAGCTACAAGGATGCTATGGGACACTACGTCAAAAGCCTTGTTAAAACAAAGGTAACTGACACCCACTGTTCTCCCACCATCTCCAAAGCCAGTCATCTGATGACAGATGACCTAAATGGCTTTACCAATTTCTTCTAAGAAGCATAGACTCGTGTGTGGTTCATAATGAGTTTTTTATTTTCAGGCCACATTGAAAAAAGGGTTGTACTTGGTTCTGACAGATTTGCCTCTCTTTCTGTCATTCCATTAGGGCAATGTAGGATAGGGAAAAGTGTCATTATTCAGAGAACATAAAAAGACAACCTGACTTTATCCAATAATACCAAAGACTGTCTGTAGAATTAGTGAATTTTAGACTGGAGCAGAGAAAATGAGGAAATTCTGTAATATCACTTGACTAAATTTTTGGATGTCTGATTTTGATTTCCTACTGAGTTTTTAAATGCTTCAGCCAATGTGGAGGTTTCTCTGAAGCCATCTTGGCACACATCTGGATTGGACTGCTGTTGCCCTAGCAGATCTTACTGGGAGATTTTTTTACGAAGGCAGTATGGGCCAATGCTGTGAAGAAGAAAATGGGATTGTGCAGTTATCTCCTATTCCAAATACAGGGTAAACCTGGACTCAATATTTAAACGCAATAACTTTGGCAAATATATTTTGTAATGGTGAATGATGCATCATCAGCATTCCTAGACTTACTATTCAGAGTATTGCTGGAAAGCATTTCAGATGGCCCAGAAGCAAGAGTCAAATATGCATTTTATTTATACTTAAAAGCTTCTGTGTGATAAACACAATATTTAACAGGCTGGTTCGCAGACTTAAAACAGAAGGATTCTTATTGTTACATTACATATTGTTACATATGATAGATTAGAAGCTACGTGGTCATCCTACAGGTATCAAATTCATGTCCTTAATGCAACATGTGAACGGCACTAGCAGAAGGTGGTGGCAGAGGCTGCACAAGACTGTGGTCACCCTTGGCGTGGACCTGTTGCCTTGGGGCACTGTAGGAGTAGTTGTCCCCTCCAGCTTCTGTACCACTTCCAGGACTTGGGCTTCTCTCAGCTTGTTTGTGAACCCGTTGAGTTACGACTCTTGGCAATGTGAAGATTTAGGTATGCAACTCATGGATCAGCATGTTGCATTTAAAAAATTACGATGTAGCCTTCTTGGAAGGCTAATTCTTGGGAATAAGAGATTACTTGACTGCTGTGCTAATGTTATACTAATTAACAGAGTATAGCATCACTTAATTTTCCTACATTCCTGCCGCAGGAAAAAAATGAGGGCTTTGATCCAAAGTAATCATGTTTCCAGTTTTCATCCACGAATTGTACAACTTTACCATGTTGTGTGGAAAGATGGCTGGAATTATATATCCTGTATAAGCAACTACTATACAAGTTCGTACTTGGGAAGTAAATGAGCTCAGAAATATTTTTACAAACTGCCATTTGCTGAAAAGAACTGAAACTACTTATTAATTTGTCAATGTATCTATGCCCCATATAACGACGATAATTCAGCCATTTTCATAATGGCGTAACTTTCAGTCTTCAGTTGTAACTCATGTGCAACTAGTCCTCAAAATTAAATTGGAAAAGTAAAACTACATTCAGCAGAGCACCTTTTCTCACCCACTCTGTGTGAGTTTAGAAAATTGCTATTAGTAGACTAGAACTGAGAGTTCAATTTGTCTCGCTCAATAATTAATTCAAAGTGGGAGAAGTTGTATGCAGAGTACAGAGATTGATACTTTAATTATCCCAGCTTTTCAAGGAGAAGGTGAATCTAATTAGAGGAGATGCTAAATACCACTCCTGCAACGCATCTATCTGAAATTCTGAATCACTGAGCTCAATTTTGAGGCTGTGCCACTTTATGAGAAGAGGAAACTGTGATGCCATATTCAGGCCTTCTTCGTGACAGGTTAGTACTACAGAAGACAGAAGTAGTAACCAAGAGGTTGGGTGCCACAGTACTGGCTGGGGTGTGATCCAGGGGCAAACCACATCAGTTTCAGTAAGTGGGGAGATTATCTTGAAGGGAATCAGCCAGCAACTGAAGAGACAGTGGTGGGACAGAAATCACCATACAGTGATTGTATATGAAATTAAGTGCTGAAGTTAAAGGTGAGAAACTCAGAGTGATGTGACATAAAATTTTACATTAAAAAAAACTTCCAGTACTCATACAAAAACTATACTTTCTTATGAACAGCTAAACATATAGTTTCCTTAGTGGTAGTATAATAGTAGGTAAAAAATGTGTCTTCTCTAAATAATTCATAACATGTACTGGGAAGAGATGATGCATCACGGGACACTTGAAAAGGCTTGGGAGTTGCTTCAGCATCAGAGCAAGACTGATGATCTCAAAGACCTGGTACAGGGCTCATTTCTTTGCTCAGGGTAAAATCTTGTCATCCTTATTGTAAGGAAATTACAATAGTTGGAAAGAGATACTTCCTATTCCTGGTAATCTTACTTTTTTCCTATCTTTAATTGTATCTTAAAAAACAAAATTGGAAGCAGCTAAAAAAACCAGTTTTTTCCCCCACATTTCCCTTCATTTTGAAACTCAAATCTCTGTTGTTGTGGGCTTGGGCTTTTTTGTTTTTTTTTTTACACTACCTATATATACACACATCTATGTATACATATTCATAGTTCACTTATGGATATGCAGTTATACCACATTTATATCTACAGAAATATATTATACAACCTTCCTTGGTTATCTGAATATTTATCTGTAGGACTTTACCATGTGGTGTTAAAGATATTTAGAAAAAGTTGTATTCTACACATTAATGGGAAAATTAATTATTTTTCTTTATTTTTTGAAACAGTAAGTGGGAATATAAAATGTAGATGTGGTGTTAAAGATAGTTAGAAAAAGTTGTATTCTACACATTAATGGGAAAATTAATTATTTTTATTTTTTGAAACAGTAAGTAGGAATACAAAATGTAGCAGACTTCTTGGACACTTTTCACAATGATACCATTCTTCAGCCACAGATCAAGAGGAATTAAGCATTTTCTTGTTTGATTTGGACACTGGTACCTAAATTCTGCCTATGAAACATTTCCCATGCATGTAGGAATCTAAGACCTACTTCTGTGTGCAGATTCACTGAAATAATTGATTTCAACAAAAAGCAGTGAGAAGGAAAAAATGAAAGCCTTCTTGATCTACAATTCTGTCACTCTCCTGGGAAGTGGAAAATACAGTTTTACTACTGATCTGGGACTGTTACATGTTATCTTTCTCATTGTCTTTCAAAAACAACCATTCCACCTTACTCATTTAACTTTTTTTTTTCTTTTATTGGATGTGGGTACCTTCTTGCAGTCAGTTGGGATTGTTGTAAGAAACTAGTCAGGCATTCGAGTTCGGCGTTGAAGCTAAACTATCTTTAAGCTTTTGCAATAAAAAAAGAACTCCACTTCTTAGTAGGATGTGTATAGATGGGGAGTGTCCAAGATTCCCTATGAAAGGATGGAGCAACCTAACTGAGCCAGAAAGGAGATTGCTGCTCTGCTCCTGTGAGGATACTGATTTCCCTCACAGAAAGAGCAGCTGTGGGAAAAGGCTAGTAAGGGATCAGAAAAGGCCAGAGGCTGCATTGTTAATGCCTGTAGGGCATCAGACTACACATAAACTGTATATTATATATGAGCTATATATGCTATACACTGAGACTGTATTCCTTTATGTCCCCTCGATAGATTTTTTTTCAGTGATAAATAAGGGCATTCGAAGGATACTGATTTCCCTCACAGAAAGAGCAGCTGTGGGAAAAGGCTAGAAAGGGATCAGAAAAGGCCAGAGGCTGCATTGTTAATGCCTGCAGGGCATCAAACTACACATAAACTGTATATTATATATGAGTTATATATGCTATACAGTGAGACTGTGTTCCTTTATGTCCCCTTTGGTTTCCCCCTCGATAGATTTTTTCAGTGATAAATAAGGACATTCGAAGTGCTGACTCATCATTATTCACAAGAATTTATTAGGTTTTGGTATGACATTTCATACCAAATATATTGTAAACTTCCACAGCAGGAATTTTAGGAATATAGTTAAGAGACCACAATTTGGCCTAAACTCTGTTTTAAAACTTCCTGAACCTTGTATAAAACATTTTTGCAGTCAGTGGGGGTTGTTTGAAATGCACTTAATCTTCATTAACACCTCATTAATGGGGGGATGTTTAATTTTCTCTTACTATTTCAGCCCTCCTCCATGGGGCATCCTTTGAGCTTTGCAGTTTTTTCGCTCTCTTGAAACGCCAACAAGAATTCTAGTAGATATCCATCACTTCATTTTATGTAAAAACAGTAGCTAAAGTTATGGAGGTTGTCTTCTCAAGCTATGGACTTCTAACAGCTCTAGTTACCCATTTGGTAAATGTAAAGAGTTTTCAGGTAGAATATTAATGAGCATATGCAGTTTTTCCCCTCCTTGAGTAATCAGCCATGCCAGAACAACCTGTAAAGAACAGGAGTGCTTGATGACATTTACCAGGCCTTGTTACTCTGAAGGCTGATCAGTCTTACAGCAATGCCATTAAAATGAGTAATACAATTTAAGTCAGAGGAAAGAATCACTGATACCAGCAACAAGCTGTCTCCTGCAGATGTAATGGTTTTGACTTGCCTCTACTTATGTTCTTCTCAGAGGCCAAGATATTAATGTAGTCATTTAGTTGTACTTTCCTGAGTACTGATTTGTCTTCCTGGGCATTTAAGAAGCCCCCTAATACGGATGATCTTCGGTGTAAGCTAAAAGCAGGTCCAAGATGTTGTCCTCTGTGTACATCAAAGAAGCAGCCAGGATCTTGGCAGCACTGGTGGCTGCAGCTGCATGCCCAACCTCAAACCACTTTATGGAGAGAGTATGTACCGTGTGTACGTAGTCCTGCAGGACCCTGGCTGCTGACTGAGTGAATAACTGACCTGAAGTGTAATCTGAGTCTTTCAGAGGAATAAAATACTGATTTAATATATACTTGCAGTATTGAAACATCTCAGTGTTGCACTGTCTGTTCTTGCAAACAAATATATGAAAAGGACAGAAAATGCCAGTTAGTTTTATAGTTCTGCCACAGATAACATGAACATGTACCATGTGTTTGAAATCTCACTCCCTTATTTTTGGAAATTACCTTTGATAAATGCTTAATCTCCACATAAAGCAGGTATTTGTATTTTTTTCATAGTTTAGAGATGAAAGTACATGTTAGTGCTATGTGTTCCTCTAATGGCTATAACCAACTTGATTTAGTCTCGGAAAAATATTTCAGTGTTTGGATTTTTTAAAGCTTACCTTAATTTTAATTGAGTTTAATTGCAGGTTAGCTTCCACACAGAGTGTCTGCTCATATGTTTAGAACCTTTTTTTTTCCTGCAAGCAATACAAGTCCAAGGTATTTTAGTGCTTCAGTAACAGGTTACTTGCTGTATTTTAAAATAACTGTCTTTTAAATATTTTATTAAAAACTTTTGGGAGCAATTGAAACCAATATAGTATTTACCTTGATGTTAACCTATGGACTATGGTGAGCCTCAAGTGCTCTGTGATTTGGAAGCTCTCTGCACCCAAATTACCAGACAGGGTGCAGCCTGATGAAAAACAAAGATGACCTGAACTTGCAAATATTACCTAACCTTAAAAATGGCATTATCCATCTGGGAAAGATCCTGTGACCACATTTCATCTGTCTTCACAGTGGTGTAAAGCACAGAGGTGTGTACATCTGTGCTAAGAGCAGGGACTTCAGGTTTTTTTTTGCAGTACATTTGAAAAGTCTCCTTACCTGTCCCTGAACCCTGGATTTTTTCCACATGGTGTGAGATGTGAACATACACTCAATTACAAGGCTGAATTTGGTTCCAAAATGTTGTGCTGAAGATTGCTGAGGACTGCATGAGTGCAATATTAGACTGGAGAGACAGTACCCAGCACCTAGCAGAATTAAAGCTTGTGTTTTTTACAGTTAGGGTGATAACTTAAATTGTCATTTACATTTTAAGTGTAATCTGATAGGGTGATTTCTACATTTCTTATTTTTATTTGCAACTTTGCTTTGAGATGATTTCAATGGTAGTAATTTTTATATTATTAGTTGCTTAGGCAAAGTGGATTTCCTCACTGTGGAATATGAAGTTTCAGACTTCTTTTTTAAAACTTGTTCTTTCATGTATATGAAGTTAAGAGTCACTAGACATCTAAAAAACTGATTAATCCTTATGTTGGCATGATAATTTAAAGTAGAGAGGAAACCAGGTCTTTATGATAATGGAGAGGAAAGCAATGCCACTTTTAGTGACAGGCTGGTTCTGAAAGGGGAACGGGTTAGAGTTAACAGAGATACGTGAGAAAGGCTTAGAGGGAATTACAGATATTCTTATGGGGAGACTGAGATATGGTCCAGAAATCTAAGAGAAGTAATTTAAGTTGAGAAAGGGGGCAAAGGGGAAGAGTTCAGTGACCACATACAACTGTTTTGTAAATGCAGGAATGGATGAAGAGTTTCAGCAAACTCGGCTGAAAGGTCAGTGTCTGTCAGGAATCTACAAGATGTTATATTCATGACAATATTTTCCTGAGAAGGGAGTAAATGTCAATATACAATTTTCAGAGATTTCCATAATGGTTTGCCCCAAATAGTGATGCTCATAGAAAAAAGTAAAACACTGTGGTTTAAGATTTTTTTTTTTCCCCCTGGAGTTTGCCATGGTTTTTAACTCAATAAATTCTCAAACTGATTCATAACTTCAGACTATAAATAAAATATCAATTTTTAGAATGAGAAATAACTGAGATTTTAGAAACTGTACTATTGTAAAATGGGTGACCTCTTGAAGCTTGCAACTGTTCAGATTCCATTACAACACCTGGACATGAATATATAGCATCATGTTATCTATTAAAACGTTTTCATCTGTCCAGAGCTTTTAAGAACTCTCATGTAATCTGTAGTCTTAAACCTGGATTAGACTGGCCTAATTTTATTAGTCCTTCATACTTATTACTTTAAAATATTAAATACCTGGTCCATTTGATCTTAGTATTTCATCAATCAGAAGGTTGTCCTGTGTCCCAGAATTTTTATCTGAAATGGGAAAAGAGAAGAGAACAAAAGGAAGCTATTAAATAAGTTATCAAACATTTTCTTTTTTCAATAAAGTAAAAATTCTATATTAAAAATTATTACTGTATCATATTGTCTAAACTACAGAAGTTCTGAAAATTCTGAGTTAATTAACTTTAAACTTTCCTACTTAAAAGCAACCTTTTGTAACCTCCAAATAATGCAAAATCTAGTAATACTTAAATAATCTTTAAAGAATATATTCTTGAATTAATTATGACTTAATATTTAAAAGAATATAGAGTCTACTCTTCAGGTTAATCTCTTGATGAACTTACGGGCTGTAAAAATGATTTCATTCCCAGCTTTTGGCACAGGTGTGATAGCTCATTATACTTCCAGAAAACCAGAGAGAAGTGTTAAAATTCAAGGGCTTCTGGAGTTGTTCCTGAGATCTGAAGAGTGAAAATGACAATACTGAAAGCAACCCTAACTCTCAGCCTTTCAAGATGATACAGTACATACACAAAAGGACATATGCTGGTCCTTCAGACTAAACTAAGAGAACTGATTTACAACTTGAACAACTTGTTCAACATGAATTAAGCAAACATGTCAGCAGACCAAAAATAGTCATACTATAAATAGTATGTCCTGTTAATACAGGTAGAGAGGGGTCATTCTGTATAATTTATGGTCTCCACACAGTATGATATTGAAAGAGTACAGAAACTGTTGTAAATTCCTGATGAAATGCAAGAATAAGGCTGTTTACTATTAAATGTGATTTACTGCAGTTAACACATGCTCTGTCTATCCCCCCTTGCATTCTTCTAGGAGGTACAATTTTTTTTTTAGACAGATAACAATATATGTTTTTTATTCAGTTAGTGGAGAGTAACTTGCATATAGAATTCTCACCTGTATTTTTAGATCTTTTAAGCTGTATAGTTTGCTTTTAAGATATTTTAAGAATACTAAAGATTTGAAATGAAGATTTGAAAATTGCAAGAAGATTTTAATCAAATAACATTTCAAAACTGAAAATGGTATAAATTTATCACCTACTTTATATAATAGATGCAAGGAAAACTAGCTATGCAGATTACACCACCACTCTACATTTCTCCACAGATAAACACTTGCAAATATAGAAGATTCTGTGACAGTACAGAGATGACAATCATATTTTAGCACACAAAATGGGAAATCTGTAGCCTATACAAATGATAATAGTTGTGATATTTATTGTGTTATAGTGTATAATGTATTTTTTAAAAACTGTTATTTTTATGTAAAGAAGAACTGGGGAGCCTGATTACCAGAAAATGGTATCAACTACTTGTATACATTATTATACTCATCTGCATACCTTTGACAGTGGTTGACCAGTCACTTTTCTCCAACATAGACTTGATTTGTGGTAACTTCTGGAAGTCGGGGATCTTTGCTTTTAAATCTTAGTTTTACTTAGTGATTTACATCATTTATATCCAAAAGTCTCAGTATATGGTAAGTTAAGCAATTGCAAAAAATGCATTCAAGAAAATAATTCTTACTGAAGGCTGATCTAGAAAAGCAAACCACCTCCCCCACCTTTCTAGGAAATAATCAGATATACTACTACTTCATTAATAACTCTTTTAAGAAAGCTGCTTAGAACCAGCACTGACATCTAAATGCAGCTTTTCTTGTTCCACTTCCATACCCAAGAGTTTCTGCAATTTAACAACTTTCTTCCAACCTCTGAAATATTTTTATTTTGAATAGCTTGCTCTCTGAATATTGCTCTTGCCATACAAGTTAAAAATCTTACCTATTTTTAGAGTTGTAGATGTTTGATTTTGTCATTCTCTTTATTACAGAAAAGTCCTGGAATTTTTTTATGTGGAGGTTATGTCTATATCCATACCAGACTGGTACAAGTCCTGTCATGTCCCCACTGGAATATAATGCCTTTTTTCATTTTTTCTCTCTCCCTTCAAAGTAATTTTGCATGCACATACATTGTTCAAAATACCTGACTGCCAATAAGAAAGAGTAAAGTGCATCAAAGCATTCTGAATTATTTAGCTGTAAATTTTACAATATATCCTGTAATACTAAACAAAAAGCATAGTTGGCATTTCTACTTTCATACTAATAACCTTCCATAGACATTATTTTATAGGATCATTTTTACCATCTTTATCTTTAGGTATCTAAACGTCTTTAGGGATGCTATGAAGAAGTAAAATAGAACATGAATATATTGGAATGTGAACAGTTGCTGCTGTCCTTTAAACAGTCCTTATTCTAAGGCAACATACAGGATCTCCAATGTGTTCATTAGTTATGAATTGTAATTGCTAGTTTTGTTCTAGAGACAGAAGTATTACTGGGTCGTGAAACACTAGGTACAACTCTCTTTCAAATGACATATACAGCAGGCGTGAGAAAATGTCTGTAATCTTCCTTTCATAAAAGTGCTTTCTCTTAATCTGCTTTCCCCCTTTTAAGAACCTTGATAGTAAAGATGAATTGTACTTCCTTTCTTTAGGCAGATGATTAAACATTCTCACCATTATATAATACAATTTCCATTTTATTTTAAACATACTTTGCATAATATAAAAATACTGATCACAGTGAGCTTTAACAATTGTTACTGCTATAAACAGAAATGCTGCACAATGGTTTTAGTGGAAATAAATTATATAGTCATTATCTCTTTAAAAAAAAAAAAAAATCACAAGAAGGAGAACCTAGGCTGTTTGGTCATTGGCAGAAAATAAGTCCTTATTGAGTTCTTTACAAAATATGAACCCCAGTTATTTTCTACATTTGCTTTCCACATCTCGAGAAAAGCGCCATGAGTCCGTCTCCGAAAGTCCCACAGGCTCTCTGGTGAACATTTAATTCCAAATATTGGCAAAGTCTCTCTTGTTCTTTTGTTCTAATGGAAAAATGTACACCAAAATAGCAAGTAGTGCTCCCTCCACTAATTCATGAGTGGTCTTTTCCAGTATGTGGGCACGCAGCGGCACACTTCTTCGCTGAAGTAAAATCCAGCGTCGCAGCGCTTCGTCCGGACTGTGCACGGCGGTCTGTAGCAACTGGAGGCAGGAGAGAGAGGGGGTGTCAGTGTAACCTGCTCACTCCTATGCACCTGCAGCAGAGAGCTGGGTGCAATTAGACTGACACTCTGTCCTGGTTCCGTGTAAAAAGGGGTTCAGGGCAGGACCCACACGGAACAGAACTATGTACTCGCCTCTCCCCCACCCCCTCGAGAGAGAGAGAGACACTTTTTAAAAAAAAATGAAGTATATTGTTCAACAAGGAACAGAAAACGAAAAAGGGAGGTAAGGAAAATAATATATATAAAGATTAGGGGAATAATACAAAAGATAAAATATACAAAACCCTCAGAAATGGTTCCAGGGTCCCACGGAGTGAAAGGAGAACTTGCCTCTCCGAGCTCCAAGGCAGGAGTGAAACAAGAAACCACTCCCTGCCTCTTATCAGAGTGTGTGTGGGAAGGGGAGGGAATACAATGGTTCACCCCCACCCGGGGTCCTCCCAGTTGCTGGAAGGTCACGCCCCCATTCCAAGCCTCAAACCACAACACACTCCTTGATGGGATATTTAATTCCTAGAAATACAAATCTTTTAACTTCTGTTTATGTTCTTACGAAGCCTTGTAATTGGACTATTCTTCACAAAAGAATAATGAATGTTATTGAGCAGAAGTTATTCTTATATGTTGCAACAGATACTCATTAATATTTTTAACATATGGCCTGGCTGTAGTCACACTCTAATCTTAAGTAGTGTTTTTTTTAAAATTTCATTTTGAAAACAGTAATATTTCTCTATACTCAAATTGTCTTGTTATGACTGACTGCACGCTGACAGTTTGAGGTGGCAATCCAGACCGAGGGGATAATCAAGTCTATCATCTTCCTACCCAGGACTGTTTCTCACCCTGTTCACTAGTGCAATGAGCCCAAGAAAGGTTTGTCTACATACGTTACATCGATGCTCTGATCCTGAAAATGAGAACATACCTCCTTTCAAGTTGCAAACTCCTACACTGGCCACTCCCTTGAGGCCAGTGGGAATATATCTCACTTCATATTGCATCTATGTGCATTCTGAGGTAAGATCAGAGCCTGCATATTTATGATAAATCTTAAAGGAAAGAGAGCAAAAATAGTCCCTATTTGATTAAAGTAAGCTTTAACACAAAGGGAGCATTAAACAACGTCACGTCTACCTAAGAAGGAGCAGAACTTTTCTTCACAGATTCCTTGACTGAAAAATAGAACTTACACAAAGATAGTATCTGTGGTTGTCCCTGAACTCTTCCTTTTCCTATTTTATTTTTTTATTAAAACAAGAACTTGACCTAAAATAACCTTACAATAACAATGCTAAATACTTTCTGGTGTATAATGGAGACAGAGTACAAGTCTGGCTATTTTTTTCAGATGCTGGCAATGAGCCAAAAGACAAAAGTATATGTTTTGAATTTCAACACAGTTATACTTAAAGCCTGTATTTAAATAATGTGTGCCTGCTTGTGAAACACTGATGTTATGATCTATTACTATAATTCATAGTTACTTCAGTTCAAAGGCACTACAGTGCACTATATTAAGGCAAATGTTTCCCTAGGTAATTCTTGTTTCAGGCTTGTGGCTACTCTTACAATTCTTGCAGATAAGTTAATATGTCGTGTTGTTTTGGATACCAAGTTACTATGCAAAAATTTGTCTACGATGTGAGGTCTGGATTACAGTTCCATTCATTTATGGCAGCTAGTTCAAGCAATGAGCATGGCTCTGGGAAAAACAATACGGAATGAGGAAGACTGCAAACATGGTATTTATTAACTAGTCACATCTTGTTCAGTGCTTTCAGTCATTAACTGTAGATCAGGTCATCAGTGTGGGCTCTATAATAAAGGGAGTAACTTTATTCTGTGCCACTTAATACAGATATTTCAGATCAGTCATGGGAATCTCTCAAAGCCTTACTGATCTTTTGCTCAATAAAGCTTGGGAACAGTTGTAAAATGAAAAAAAAAATAAAAAGGTGTTTGCTGAAGGATGTAACACTGAACAAAGGGGCAGGCAAGCAGCAGGTCTGCTCTGGGAAAAAGGTACTCCACAGAGATACAGTGGATGAAACACTGAATTCACTTGCCTTTTTGCCTGTCTTTGTGATGGAAGTTAGATTATTGCATTAACTGAATAACAGTAAAATGAAATAAGGGCAAGACGAGGAAGAAGAAAAGACAAAGCCAACCTCTTCCACCCACCTAGGATTTTGTAAAAAATTAAAAGCAGTCACATAATGATTAAATATGAGGAGTTCACTTTGTTTAGGATTCATGTCTCCTAGGGAACTGTTAACTTCCACTTAACTCAAATTGACCAAAATAAATTTTTGATGTGATAGCACAGGGTGAATGGCAGCAGAGTCATTGTAACTACATAAATGTGGTTTCCTTAGGAAACTCTGCTTAACAATAGACCAGGTCTTTCAAAAGATTTGGACTGGGTGTTGTTTACAGAGTGCTTTAATGTGACAGACGTCTGTTTTGATGAGGGCAATCTGAGCATGCTGGAGCTGAGACAGAAGTTCAGTCGATATGTACAGTGCTGGGTGAGTCAGTGGCAAATTCCTATTTATGGTCAGTAATGTCATTTTGGGCAGTTTAACAACTCCACAGCTGAAACTGAAGCAGAAATGCTACTTTTAGTGGCGGTAACAGCATGATCACCCTAAATGCCAGATGTTTTATGGTGGGTTGTTTTTTTTTGGTGTTGCTTTTTTTTTTTTTCTTTTTAATTTATTCTTTTTTTTCCCCTATGCTGTGCTTTGTAAATGACTTTCTATTCCTTTCCTATGAAGCAGAATATAACATTAGAAGGAGATGCATTTCAGATACAGTTCATAAAAATGTTGGTGCTTCAAACCCAGAACCTACAAGGACAACTTCTCTGCCTGGGGAGCTGTCTGGGACATGGCTACAGGATTCTGCTCATGTCTAGGTCTCGGGCATCTTGCAGAAAATTATAGACTGGTACCTCCATTTACATGGCCTTGTAACAGCAAGTGAATTTTCTTCCAAGGATAAACAGGATGTTTGCAGGGGTTTTATTCCTTTTAGAGAAAGCTTGTGGTAGACAGAGCCAAAATGTGAGAAACCTATGCTAAGTCCTTTCTTAAGGAGGACAGATTGCATCCTCTACTTTCTTTGACAGTGCTAGCCTCCACAAGGCTACTGGTTGTAGAGCTGTAGAGTAACACTACATACAAATCTTTCTCCACACAAAGATGAACTGCTTAGAAAAGAGAACTAGCTAAAAGTATCTTAATATCACATTGTCCTTCAAAGCGAGAAAGTGACTGAAACTCGTTATCGTCCTCAACCACAACACCACAGAGAAAACTGGGATTAATTCCCTCCTTCAGATACTGAGTCTTTAAATCAATAGAGGTGGCATCAGATATCTATTATGCTATTAAGCTTTTTAAATGACTGACTTTTTCAGTTGTGAATGTTCTTTGGAAATACACATGGTTTGTATTTGTGTAGAACAAAGTGCACACTAGTGCAAAGGGTCTGTAATGTGCTAAAGCTTGTGATCAGGTGGGTTTCTTCTCCTCTGCAAACATAACATTGAAATAAAAACTGAATCACAGAGAAGAAAGTATTTCTTATGCTTCTAACCACTCCTCTACTGCACTCAAAAGCCAAACACAAGAAAACAGGTAATGCCAGTTATTATTATTTTCCCTTATTTTTGAGACATCAACACAGATGTCATTCCTAATATTGGAATATTACATATTCCAATATGTAAAAAAACATCTTTTCTTTATTTAAGATGAACTAATGTGTATATATGGCAATGTATTTATGCCAAAAATACTTCAGGTTTACTTTCTATAAGGAACAAATTACCACAGACATTTAAGAGTTCAAATTTACTATTTTCCATTTCCAGTGCTCGAGCATTTCTGGAATTATTTTTCATGAACATAATACAAAGAATACCTATGTATTAATAAATGAGCAATCTTTCTGCTCCAAATGGCACTGGTTTTGTTTTAACAAATTTGCTTTACAGGAAAGCTTTCCTCACAAAATGTACAAAGCAGAAATAACACTGTTTGTTTCTCAGAACCTAAAGTCACTCACATTTTTATATATAGACTGCTACCACGTATGGGTGTATCAGTTGTGGAAGGAAAAGCTCCTGTGATATAAAAAGTAATTCAAGAGTTTTCTTCCTGACCAAATCCCATTTTAAATGATGAATGTGGGCGGTCTGTTTTATAGTTCTATGTGCTTACTCTTCACAGAAATTAGCCAGAGCTATGACTTTTTATGCACTCATAAATCTTTAGTACCAGCTGAGCGAAATGAAGGATATGCAAAAATTTAGGATATGCAAAAATGAATGATGGTTACTTTCAGGACTAAACCCTAAATCTAATTCAGAATATTTGAGTTATTTGAATCGCAACACTCAGTTCTTGGGAAAAACAGAGTCATATTTTAAGTAGGACAAAACCCAGTGAGCTTAAACTTACAGAGCATTTTCATCAAAAGAAAAAATAAAAATAATCAGATGATGTGATTATGCTAAGAGTATAAGAAAAGAGTACTGAGAAGCATAACAAGAGTATAAGAAACTAAACATGCTTTAAAATACTTATTTTGCCTAGTAGTTTCCTCTTAAATATGGTAAAAGTAATAGAGGATAAAACTGAATTGAATAGAGGCTTACTTAAGATTACAAAACAATCCAACAAGACAGCTAATGACACAACCCAAAATTTTAGAACTTAAACACAGTGAAAGAGCTAAAGACTGAGTTTTTACCTGCATGTCTGGTGATGGAATCTTTTTCCTTTCAAGAAGCATTTATTGGGAGATTCTATACATTCACAGATGCATTTTGCAGGATTTAGAGGCTGATGTTTAGGACAGGTCTTTTTACATACACACTGGCACTTATCTTCATCAAATTCTTTGTTTGGCCCACAGGAAGCAGGGAGAAGTTTGTTTTTGCACAGGCACTGACATGAAGATCTGTCTAATTCTTTGTGAGGTCCACAGCTGGAGGGTCGCACACCTCCTTTGCAGACACACTGACAAGTTTCTTCATCCAGCTCTTTGTTTGGTCCACAGACATGGAATCCTTCAGATGTATCTAGAAATACAGCAAAGAAGTTGCAAAATTATCAGAATTTTGTGCATTCCCATTCATGTATTTTTAACTGGAGAAATTTTATCAAATCCACACCTTTTAAGGGGTTTTAAGAACAGCGTATTTCAAAAGACAGGCAACAACCAGTAACAGATTGATAAAGAAGATTTGACTACTTCTCAAGTTTTTAATCTCTCCTTGAGGTAAATAAAACCATGCAACTACATTCAATCTTTTAAGCAAAACTGCTTACCGGAATCTCCAAGGTGAGAAGAGAAGCCAAAGTCATGCTGTGCCAAACATCTGCAAATTTGATTATTCCAAATATGATTTTTTGGACAGGTCTTGTTTGCTATGTGACACCTGTGGAATGAAATATACTGGTCATTTACTATCATAAGAACTCAAGGGAAAAAAAAATAGCTTCTGTTAGATTTGTTTTATAGCTTTTGTTTCCCATCATTACAAAAAACTTCCTAAGAGCTTCAGCTTAAACATAATCTTATTTTTAACTCCTACCAATTCTGTTACTCATTAAGATTCTCCCTGTTACAGAAACCATTTCTTGGAGATACTTTCTCACATTTCAAGTTTTAGCTCTAACTTGAGAAACTGGTATTTGTACTTTCCTAATGTAGTTTTGAAACAGATCTAATCCTTGAATGTAAGCCTCATATATAAAATATATCAGTATAAAAAAGATTTGCATGCCAAATATCGCATAGGTGGTAACAGCCATAATTTTCTGTGTTTTTGAAGTACAAAAATGTTTTCACGCATATATATATATCAAAAAACAGTTGATGGTTTCTGAATGAATGCTGTACACAAAATTCTAATTTCTAAAATAAAATAAGCTTATCGGATTCCTTTCCCCTTTATGTGAAAGTTACGTGCCATTAACTCCCCCTCAGCCACTCAAATCCTGGACTGCTTTCTTGAATCTAAAGATTTTGACTTGAGCAGCAACACCTCTTCACTTTAGAAATGAAAGACAATAAACAAGTTTACAGTTTAGTGCTTTCTACCTGCTAGAGTTTTGCAGCCAAGATGGTGATACCAAAGCAAGGAGAAAATCCTAACAGCAGCTGGTGCCTTTTTAAAGAATGAGTGAACTTACAGCTAGCAGGTGCACCACAGATAGAACACTTATGTGTATAATATAATTTCATATTCCTTACTTGCAATTTCTTGATCACCACAGATGATGTTACAATAACAAGTCATGTCTAACTTCTACATCCAGGCTGTGTCACTGTTTCTGTGGTACTTCTAAAATCCTCATCTGTTACAGCAGCACATTTTAAGCACTTTTCATTCCCCTGAGCACCATTACTCATGCATTCAAAAATGCACATGCTGGGACACTGTTCATCCCTCAGATACACCACTCCCCTTCACCACATTAAAGGACTCTGCTTGTAAAGACTGCTGTAGTTTAACAACACCCTGTTTTATCAAGCTGGTCTTTCCTGATTTCATTCTGATAATGACCTCCCTTTGGCACCTATGTCCTTTTCCCTGCCTCCTGATTCTGCTTGTGAAATAGTATAGATAACTTACAGACATATTATTGCATTCTGTGAAAAAAAAAGAAAAAAAACCACCAGCAACTCCCACCTGAAGCAGCCTGGCTGTAGCTGACAGTGTTTAAAACTAACTACAAAAGGAAGCCAGGGTGACACAATGAAGAAAACACGAAGTGCATATGAACTCATGAGAAGGCAATGTTGATAAAAAGCCCACGTTACCAGAACTTGAAGACAAGACCAGGTATTTCAGCATCAGGATTGAGATACCCAGCACAAGGAACTGGGTCTGCTTGTTTTCAAATTCTACTCTGGTTACTAGGACAGAAAATTACGGGGGGATAGGGCTGAAGTTTTAAAATTACTTATTGTAACGTTTTAGCAAAGTTCAGGAAGACTAGAAAAAAGAATCAGAGGCAAATCCACTTTGCAAAAAGATTTCACTACTCAATTAAAATAGAATAAAATAAAAAAATTAGTACACTACTTTGCTACCTGTCAGTGTCAGGACAGATAATGCACAAGAGGAGGAAACATTTAATGTGTACAACACACATCCAAACCACATATAAAATATGTTTATCAGCTTTGTCAGTGCCTACCTATTAACCATGGGGACAAAAAAAGGGCATCATAGAGACTTGATCTGAATTATGTATATTGAAGTCCCCCCTGCTCCCTCCCACCCCACAGTGCCAAAATTCTAAAGGAAATTGACAAGTTCCTAACTCAGCTGCACATCTTAACGACATTCTACATGAAAAGAGTACAACTTAAGATACCATTAATGCAGGAGCTATTCTGAAACACTGGTTAACATGAATTGACATGCCTCAGCTCCACAAGTATGTAGAGGTAGCTACTACTTTTTAGAAAGAGTAAACAAGAAAAATAGTAGGACGACAGGGAAGACCTAGAATTTAATTCTCAGGATGAAGTTGTGCAGAAAATATATTTTATATTTAAAAAGACTGGCTACTTGTATTCTGTATCACATGTCATTTCTCTCTTCTTTCTAGCACATGCCTGTGCATAATCCTGCCTTGAATTTGTATTAGATCCTAAGTGTTACTAACCTAAAACCAGAGATTAGACTCAGGCTTTTCTTTTCAGTAATGCATATGTAAGTCATTACTGTATTCCTGTTAGAATGAGCGTGTACATAAATACGTGCACACATGCAGATCTGCCACTGTGACAAGCAAGAACGTTTCCAAACTGTGGCTTGGAAACAAGTTTCACTGGTACTCAAACCTATAAATAAAAGCGTTAAGGAAAAATAAGAAGTTGAAAAGAAATTAAGAACTTCACTACAAATTACAAAACCCAAGTGAGATTATGAAAAGCATCCAGGCACTCACCAGGGTAATGCAGATATCTTTCCTTTCTAGAATCTAAAAATACTCAGCTTGGCTTGGTGGCTATTTTGCTTTGTTTGTGGAGTTTTTGTTTGGTTGGTGGTTTGGTTTTTTTTCTATTTTATTGTAAAAAGGCATAGATTTTAAACCTGAAGAGTAGCAGAGGCCTACATATATTCTGATTTAGTACTACTCTGTCTTACCTTTGTTGAAGCTGGATTCCCTGCTCACAGGACAGCCAGCTACCTGTGAGTGCTGGTCAGTGGCTTGTATCTATAACACTTACTTCTCCCTAACTACAGGTAGCTGTTTCCTGGCTAGAATAAATTTTTTGCACTGGTAATTACAACTGCTCTTAATCTGGAATTACTGAGAAACTGCAAACAGTCCATATAATCTGACTTTATTCTTGATTCTTGAGTTTTGCTTTTTTATAATCTGTTAATTATGCAAATTAATTAAGATATTAATATATTTATTTCTTAACGTTCTTCTAATCCACTAACTATCATCCATGTTTTGATGGCCAAATTCAATAATTCGAGTTCAAATAGAACATAATCTGTCTTTAGCTGGAATATGTCAGAAAATATCCAGGCTTGAACTGAATAAAAACACAAACAAAATGGGCTGGCTTACATCTCTGGGCATACAGCACTATTCACTCACTTCATTAAAAATGTCTACAATTAATTCCAGTTCAGCTTCTAGTTACTGGTTCTTGCATAAAGCAAGTCTGTTAGTATTTTTTGCCTCCTTAACATTTAAACATCATGAAATCTCTTGGTCCTCTAAATGAAGG
>NW_008591506.1:24587-58136 GCF_000691845.1 Merops nubicus | reverse complement strand
AGAGTTTTTTAGGTGTTTAGTAACACTTGCTTCAGTGCCAAATTTATTCTGCGACTTTTTTCATTCAGAATCACCAAACAAATCAATATGCTAATTGCGTGGACTATCAATTAACCTCTTATTTTCCCTTCCCGTTCTGTTTTATTTTCACCTCTGGCAAATGCAGATTAAAAAAAAATTGTAGTTAAAGAATTTCCAAAAACAAGTCTTTTTTTTAACAGCATTTTAAAAAGGAAAATGTAGTTGGAGTGAGAAATGTTGTCCACTCCTTATTTGCAAAAGTAAGGTTTTTCATCTTTTCTTGATTACTGCTTCTTTTTTAAGAGGTTGATTTTATTGTTTCCGTTGAGCCTCAATGGCATCGTAGTTCTTTCCACAAAATAAGCCCTACCAACAACATTATTCTTCATTTTAAATCATCCAGCCCCAGTTTATCCACTGGATAAAAAAAGTATTGTTGCTTTAGCAACATTCTCTTCATGTACAACACCATCAGCTACTTTGCAAAATGCATTCTGCTACTACTGCTGTGTAGTTCACCTTTCTTAATTGTGAAAGTTTCCCACAATGTTTCAAATCTGACTACACAGGCTTGCTGATAATGTGAAAGACAAGTTTCATACTTACTGAATTTGTGTTGCTGGCAAGGAACGTCTTATGATAGAATGCACTTGTCTGTAAACATCCAGCTTGGACATGCAGCGGCAGGACGTGTGATTGGCAAAACTGACGGTTACAGGTTTGGGGCCGTGAGAAAGAGGCACTGTGATCTCAAACAGCTATGAAAGGGAGAGCAAAGCAAAGCACTCATTTCACAGATCAGTGACAGTACAACCAAAAACAATGTAAAGACATGCAAAAAAGCTATAAGGAATTTAAGTTTAGGTGGGGTTGTTCTCTACCATCATTCAGTGGCACACTCGATTATACCGCTAAATAATCATTATGTGCAAAATGAAAACAATAGCTATGGCATGACAAGGAACATCTTTAGTGTTAAACCCTGCCATGTGCCTATTTGCTTACAACAACATTTAAACTAACCTTCAAGGAGGAAAATGGACAAAGAACTTATTTTTCTAGAGGAAATTCCTTCAAATTTGCAGTCTTGTAAAAAAAATCGAACATGTGACATTTCCAAGGGGCTTCAAAAAGTTGGAAAACAAGAATAATTGAAAAAGAGGGTAAGCCACAACCCAATGTATCAGTTGCACAATTACAAAGCTTGTGCGACACAGCAATATATTGCACTTAGATCAAAACACTTTTGGATGAACAAATTCTGAACTGCACCATACTGTACTTTTCCTTTTCAGTATTTGTGTCCATGCAGATTAGACAGTTACCTCAAGGGAATACATCTTGAACTCTTTTTTTTCCCCAAGGTGTTAAGAAATATCCACAAGTAATAATGTGTGTGAATGAATAAAAACGTAGTTTTGGTGGGAAATGAAGTTCAGCTGGTGGAAGAGGACAACTTCTGTGATCCTTTGTGGAAAAACTGACCATATGGTAACAGCCCAACAGTGAGACTGATGTCAGTATTCAACTCAGGACATCTACTTTATCAAATCAAGAAGTTTTCATCACAAGACTCAAATCTCAATAGTCTCTTAAAAAGTTAGTTAGGACAAATACTTCAGGTCAAAGTCAACACATTGTCTTTCAGTTGTTTAGTCACTTTTCCAAATGTATTTAAGAATATTTCTGCATCTTCTGAAGACTTTACTACCTTTAAAATGATGATAATTTGGTATCGTAGTCTTAACAGAAAACAGAATAACAAAACTTTAAATATTAGCAGGGACCTCTTTGCAATGTTTTTTATAATCAATAACCTTAAAATATGGCACATAGGCAGGATGCAAATATAATCAAAACACTGGTAATTTTAAATGATTCAAAATACTAAGTACATCTACAGGATATCCTGAAAACTATACCTTGCACTGAAGCACACAAGCAAGCTTGAGTACTATCAAGCATTCAGGAGCAGCAGAATGGGAGGTATTCACCAAATAACCACTTGTGCAGCCAACTACAAAACTTGTACTATTCATATACCTAAACTATATAACTTAAACCTAAATTGTACATCATCAAATCTTCACAGACATTATCAATTTTACAAAACAAAATTCTGACATCATTTAGTCACTAGATCTTCATGGATCTTTAACACTGGTCAATGTTTGGTCAACTATATGAATTTTAACACTCGACATCATACAAGAACTAAAATGGCAGAAGTATTATATTTGTATTTTATTCTGTTACAGATGATTTCAATACTATTATTTTTGCTGCAAAAAGCACCACTTCCCTTACATTAGTTTTAAATGTAGTTGGGTTTTGTTTTCACACTGGAATCTAAAAATGTGGACTGGTATATGTTTACTTCTGTAGAAGGAAAATCAAAACAAAAAATAAGCTTCCTCCACCTTCCAAATGCTGATGAAAAAACCACCCATCTAGGGAGCTACCATGAAAAGAGTTTCTCTTGTTAAAGAGACTTCTAGCCAAAGCATATTAACACTTGGATTCCTGCCTCAGCTGCAAAATAAGCAAGACTTGTTAAAATCTTGGTCTGGAGTCATTAATAAGATAAGGGCACAAGTTCATGTCTAGTTTAAAGTTTGGCACAATAAAATGGATGCCTAATTATCACCAGATACACCTCCCAGGTTTTCACTAAGTTCAACACAGACTTCTGCAAAGAGACTTTCTGATCAACTTTTATTACACTTACAATCCTTTTTGTCTTCCAAACCAATATTGGCTCATTTACTCTTATCTATTATAAAATTCCCTTTAAATTAATCACAAAAAGCATTCTTACCATCCAAAAAGAGCAATAATCATAACACCGAGCTATCACTTTCATACTAATGTGTTATATGAAAGTATCTTTACATTTTTACTCAATTCTTTTAAAAATGTCAACCTATTTGAAAGCCATTATATGTTTTGTTATAATGCACAAATTAACTCGGAAATTGGAGAGGGCAAAGGTGGCATAAAGAGACAGAAAGGACTATATTTAGGAAAAACAGCTTTCATTTCTGCATACAGTACACACCTAAAAATATACCTGCTGAGTTCTTTGGGTATCTGTTTTTTAAGTACTGATCTTTAATCAGATGACAAAACTCACCTGCATATGCCAGACTTGTATTTTTTTTTTTAAACAAGCTGTACTTTCAAAAGTTCAGCACAACTGTTAGGACCTCTGAATTTCTAGACAGCTAAGAACTGACAGATGCAAAAGCTTTTACTATATTAAAGATCGTGTAAGAAAACTGATTTGTAAAATACATACGAATTGAGGGGCAGAACAAAGAGTATGCATTAAATGCAATAGTGCCTATATAAAGAGAATCTTGTTTTCTCTGGTGTCTTATGACAGTATGAACTTGCTTTTCCGAAGCTGATGTAAAAAGCCAGTACAGGGAGAACTGATTCAACTTAGAAACTGAAGACCACTGTGATTCTTTACATGGACCAAACTGCAGCTGACTAGAAAAAAAACTTCTGTTCTTTAAGTAGATGAGTTTGCCACGCTGTTCAGCTCAGACTGCAGACTGCTGCATGTGGCAAGTGTAGGACAACTGCTACAATTCCAAATCACCTAAAAGAGGTCCCTGTCAGCCCAACTGTCCTCCTGTTCAGCCTTAGGAGAGCATTGAGAGAAACTTCCCTAAAACACCTCAGACACACTAATTGTGAGCAGAAATCATGCTGACTGGTAATTACTTTAATCTACATTTATCCTTCCATTTAAACGTGAAAGCGATCAGTTTAGAGATGAATAATGCTAACAACTATTCCCATCAATGCTTCAGGGGTGCAATGCAAAAAAAGCCTAGTTACTGTGAAAGTAGACTAGCTTTCTTGACATAAACTGAATTACCTTCAGTTTGTTCAGCTAGATTTTCTTAATAGCAATGCATTTTTCATCACTCAGCAGCACCTACTGTTGATGCACAAAGTAGGAAAAACCCCTAAGACAACTATTTATGTTAGAGATTATATTATACTGTGTATTACATTTCTAGCCCTCAGTTTTGGAAAGTGCTTAAGATGATACATGAACTACTATTTTGAAAAATAACATAAACCAGATCAATTTTCATTAATGGAAATTATATAAGCGAAATAACCAGGGTTGGAATTCTTGATTTGTTCCTCCTGCAGTTTTGTCTGCACATGCTATTAGGATGCTATATTTTGATGCATACTGAAAAGGGAGATATTTATTCTTCTCTTCTGATAATGAACAGGTATCAAGAAGAGATTTCATAAGAAATAAATTCTTAAAAAGTAGTCTGTTACAGAAAATGTATTTAATACTCAGAATAATTCCATTTTGATAAGCTCTCGCATTTTAAAATAAGATCCATTCTAAAGAAAATCTATATTCTACTCTGAGCTGCAATAGCAGCATGTCTAAATCCAGTGAAGCTATTTAGACATAGGCAAATAAACTCTAAACATACATGATAAACTGTGTTGGAATTATCATCTGAATAAATAATTTCAAATCAGAAAATGTATTTAATACTCAGAATAATTCCATTTCGATAAGCTCTCGCATTTTAAAATAAGATCCATTCTAAAGAAAATCTATAGTCTACTCTGAGCTGCAATAGCAGCATGTCTAAATCCAATGAAGCTATTTAGACATAGGCAAATAAACTCTAAACATACATAAACTGTGTTGGAATTATCATCTTAATAAATCATTTCAAATTAGGTAAGCTCTGACCTTGCATAATGCTTTCTGGTTTTGCTAACATTCCTTTTTTTGATAACTTTTTGCTTTTTTTTTTGCTAACTAATTTTTCTTTTTGCTAGCATTCTAAATAATTCTTGCTCATCTTCTTCATCCAACAGAACAATAAGCTCAACATCTGCTGTCACTACAGGGCATGACTGGCAATATATAAGAGCCAAATGTCAAAGTCTAGGAAGGGTATTTCTATGAGAAATGCACTGTAAGACCTGTGTGTGAGGATGGTTCCTGACTCTTTGCTGGCAACACTGCTGGATGTGGGTACTATTACTAGTACCATCATTGCCTAAATGGGTATCTGTTCTTGGAGATAAAATGGCATTTATTTCTCTCTGAACCCTCATTCAGTAAAGGACTGGTACTACTGTATTCTTACAGGCTCAAACCTTCTCTTCCTTTCAAACTTCAAATCATCATAAAAATCAAACTAATTCCTAGTACAGGTAATAGGGAAAAGATATTTCCCTCAGGTCTGTTCTTTGGCAACCAGTGCCTAAAGACAGATATTCAGGACCAAAGACTGCAAAGAATGAGTTTCAGTCCCCAGAAGAGGAGATCTGACAGTAGTATGGCTTAGGGCATTTTTTTTTAGAGTGGAAAGCTTTTATTGCTCACAGTTTTTAGAAAATGTTAGTAATTACAGTACATTAAATGAGTATTGCTAGAGTTAGAGGCAGATACTCAAAAGTTAAAAGGAAAAAATTAGACTCAACTTGCCCATGCCATCCTGTATATTTGTGCTACCAACACTGCATAGTCAGGAAACGAATGGAAAACAGGAATAGAGCAGTCTGTGTTAGCATAACTAAAGAGTATTATATAAAACATCATAAAAAAAAATAAATTAAACCACACAAAGCCACCACCAAAGCTCTGCCCTAACCTCTTCCACAGAAGCTAATATCATAAACAGAAGTCAGGAAAATATTGTTAATCTCAGTGTGTAACACATACTGAAGAACAGCTGAAAACCATACGTAGTTCAAGTGTTTCACAAGAACTTGACACGTGCCATTCAGCCAGCCTAAGGCCACTTTGTCACAGAAAGCCAGATGGCAAGTCTTCCAGTCTGCCTCACCATTTCTGAGATTCCTCTTCCAAAGTACTGTGTTCAGCCCTTGTCTCCTTAAGTCTTCACCGAACATGATGATTCGCCAACCTACCCTCATTTCAGCCCAACCAAAGTTTTCCTTCCAGCCCGCCCATTAAGCTTTATTTCCCTTCCCTCTTTTTGGGCTCCTTAGCATAATTTTTAATGCCCTGGCACATGCAACCCTTGTCCAGGCTGCTTTTGAATCAGCTAGGTCCTTCCTTCCCAACAAGACAAAAGTGGGTGCATCAATGACAGCCTCTCCCTAGAAGATGTGATTTAGAAGCCTCGATCTGAAACTGCACCAGATTTTTGTTCACCTCCAAGTTACAGTGTCCTAGTTACAAAAAAATCCAAGTCTCCCAACAATTCTATTTGCCTCCTAGTTTGTTGGGTTTTTTTTAAACACTTAAAAGCATGCAGATTGTCTTAAAGGTAACAAAAAACATGGTCTTATAGTATCATATCCTTTACCTAAAGTAATGGAAAATGAATTTTTTTTTTTTCAGACTAAAAAAAAAAATCCCAGTTTTTGGTTTTAATGATAAAGCCATATACACCTCTTTCTCACTCTGGTCTAAGAAAAAGCAGAACCACCACTTCTGCTGAAGTTTTAAAGCAAAAAAAACTAACAAGTAAGAACAACACTTCAAGCTGAGTTAGGCATCTGGTACAGAAAATTTCAACCCCTGTTGTTAAAGAACACCAAAGTTAGGCTGCGAATGACAGTAGAGTTTATAATGGAGTATGGTAGATAATATTAGGCTGCTTAAACTAGAATTGTTTACCATTGAACACGATTGTGTGACTATAAATATTTTTTTCCCCAGTTTTCTCTGTCATGAAAAAAATCAGGAGCTTTGTACAGTAAATGGCTTACGAAAAGATTGTGTGCTAAAACCAGGACAGTCACTGGTACTACATGGGTTTAAAAAAAGGTGTCTCTGAATTGCTCTACCCAGCCAGACTTGCCCTTTGGCACTCCACAACCTGCAACTACTGCCATGCCAAGTGCACCAGTCCCCCTTCTTCCCAACTTCAGCTTCCAGGCCAGAGCTATGGTCCCCCAGACACCCTGCAGTAGGCTCTTCTCAGCTCCCACACTGGCAGCACTCTTCCTTTAGCCATTTAAAGAGTTGGAGTGGAGAACAGAAACAAGGATGGGAACCAGAGTACAACCTAGAGCTCAGGAAAAAAATAAAATCTAACAGCAGACAGGAATCTCTGAATGCTTGACCAAAAGAGCTATCAGACTTCCCATAAAAAAGACTTCCCATATATTTCTCCTCACTGATCCTTAGAAAGACATATTTCTGATCCACTGCATTGATACCTCCTTCTTTAGACTAGGACTTCATTCCATACTTTCCAGAAAAACTGTTGATTTCTATACAAATTATTTCTTTGCTTCAGTGCCTTAATTAATTTATACAGCATCATATGTGTCAATAACCACTGTATCAATACACAAAATTATTATGATGATCACTGACTTCTGAAATATAAAATAATCAAAACTGTTACTTTCCTATCAGGATGAGGGAGGCTTATCATTCCAGATACTTTTCAAATATAGTATTTACGTATTATTTTTTTCCCCAGATTTACATTAACTACATTATGTTCTTCTTTATGGATGGTGGTTTATTTTGGCACATTTCCCATAAATTGACTGACTCGTTTTCCATCACTTGTGACTTTTGCACTTGCTAAAGTGTCAGTACATCTGGCCAAATATAACCAATGTAACAGAGAGATTTTTAAGCTAAGGATGGAAGACTGGTTGGTTTCAAAACTCTACACATCTCTGTATTGGAAAGAATGGAAAAATAAGGTATTTGAAAAATGGTACATCATCATTATTTACTATCTAACTTTTTTTTAAAAAGACCAGTATTTTACAGCTCATATGTGATACTACAACAGGTACCTTACCTGATAGGATATATTTTATATCTGTTTAATATGCTTCAGTTCCTTATCCTGTCTTTTTATATTTGAATCACTTTTTTTATCTCCTACTATTCATAATACCCCTACTATATCATTACAATCATCAGTCTAACATAGAAAAATACCCAGGAAATGGTACAAATAGTAACGTTCAGAATGATTTAAAATTCTTGTGACATACACATCTCCAACTTGTGCAAAGGAACACCACGTACATCTCAAATCCAGCAAACCATTTCAAGCCAGTAACTTATTTCCTGTGAGAAAAGCTCCTCTGAATCCAGTTTCGAACTGTTTGGAAAGATATTTTCCCTTGAGAGACTATCACTGTAACCATGACACAAAGACATTTAGGACCTTTACACCTCATGATGTGAAAGAAGCCCATCCTGCCAGCCAAGAGGAAGAATGGAAGGAGATGGCTCTCTGCCATGCTTAGTGCTTCCCTTCAACCTACAAGCAAGCACCTACAGGTGGGGCATAAAAAAATACAGCTGAAGGACAGGTTGTTGCTGCACTAGGTGGTTCCAATCTTTGTAAATGCTGCTGAATCACTTGTGTCATAGGAACACAGAACAGCTGTTTGATTAATAACAAATCAGAGAAAAAAACAATACAGTCACACCACAAAAACCAAAACCTGACCGACCACCTTCTCCACTGACCTTTATTAGAAAAGCCACCGCTTAGAAAGTCGGGCTACTGCACTGTCACAAACAATAACAAATCAGAGAAAAAAACAATACAATCACACCACAAAAACCAAACCCTGACCGACCACCTTCTCCACAGACCTTTATTAGAAAAGCCAGCGCTTAGAAAGTCAGGCTACTGCACTGTCACAAACCAAGGAGAAGAAAAAGTTCTACTGCCTTTTATGAATTAGCCTAGGGGGTCTTCAAATGCCTTTATAGACCTTATACCACATCTTAGTTAAGAAATTGTCTCATATCCCAATCCCCAATCATGACTGTAAAAACATCCCTTAGCAACTACAGAAACAGTTTTTTTGGAAAAAAGGTATTAAAAGAAGAAAAAAAAAAAAAGCACTATTAAAAGAATACTTTTCTATTTTTCTCTTATCCTAATAAAGTTAAATATCTGAAAGGAAGAATGTAGTCTGAGCTTCAGAACTATTGCCCTCTCTCTGGACCACCACAGTGCTCCACAAGCCAACCTGGGAACATCTGACCTAGTCCACTCTCCTGGCAATCAACGATTTGCTCCCCATAAAAATAATTTCTATGTTTAGCTCTTTTCTAATTAATTTTAATGAAAGATGATACCGACTTCCTTTAGACTTTAATGTCTGGAAGCAATGCTAGAGCTTGCCCTCACAGTAAGACATCCAGTAGAAAAGTTAATTTTGCATTAAGCACTTTCTCTGCAGGGTGAGCTGTATGAAGTTATCTTACAGAGTTTATCCACCAAAAATAAAGCTACAAAAATGGTGATTTATGAAAAAAAAAACAAACAAACAAACAAACAAAAAGAAAATACCTGGTTACTAGCAATTTTTTCTCATTTCATTCAGGAAATATAGGAAAAACAGTAGTGAAAATAGGTGTATAGGGTACCTGAATTCCACAGAAGGGTCTTGAATCTAATACTTTTTTCTTCCTAATTTTCATCTGATATAGGGTAAGCTGTGGTCACATAACTTTAAAAAAAATTGAGATGATGACAGATGGGGAGACACAGTTAGCTCTCTTCCTTTATTAAGAGTTTTTTTTAAAATTCTGTCAAGGACCAGATACAACTAGAAAGAAGAAGCAAGACAGAAAACTCAGAGATTAAACTGCTTGCTTTTAAGGAATAGGAAAGAACATAAAACAATGTTATTGCCTCTTTCTTTTTTTCTGGTAAGTCCTTTAATATCTTCCTCTTTAGAGTCCCTCCAATCTTTAACTACTCCTATATATCATCACCAATGATATCAAGAACTTGGAAAAGAAAATCAGTTCTAAACACTTCCTACTAGGCAAAAAACCCCCACTTCACTAAATAGATATGAACAGAAAGAGATTATTTACTCCAAACTGATGTGGTGCTCCAAGATCAGGAAATCTCTGCTAAATGTAGCAACTCTCCACGTAACTAGATCATCCCTTAGATGATCATCCACCCCAATAAGTGGTCATATTTCTTGGTTTGTAAGATAAAAATTATATCTGTATCTTTTAAACAACTCGGATTAGGACAATTAATTTACTGCTAATTTACAGCTGTTTATGGGAATAACTATGGGCTTCAACAAAACCAGTATCATGGTTTTCCTTTTTTAACCTATTTGAGTTAGATTATTCCTGTGCTGTGTAGCTGTCTACCACTAGCTTAAACGTAGGATTGAAAAATTGGTAGAATAGACCATTTCAGACAGATTTGGTGAGAGATGAGGACAGGAAAATGTATTAAAAAACTATTTGGGTTGTCTTCCTGTTTTCTTTACATTCCCTTTTACTAATTCCCTTTCAAGAAAGCTCAGAGTATTAAGAAGTTTCATGATAAAGGAATCACCTTCCTTATAAATATGTACTGCATCTTCAGCTAGATAAATCTAGTTGAGGAAGGAAGCAAGATCTACACTAAAGTTAGTTTTCTGTGAAGTTTCAGAAAGATGAAGTAAAAAACCCCACAACCACCAAAAAGCCTGCCAAATATTTTAACAAAAGCAAAATATCCTAGCAAACATTTGGAAGTATGACTATTTTTACATGTTTTTTTGAGACAAATGTTTTTATATCATAAGTGCCAATTGTGACAGCTACTAAGAATAATGCATGAATGCTTTTCCTTTAAAAAGGCAGCTCACAGGCTCAATGAATAATCTTTGCACATACCTACCTCATCACTAGCCCTAAACGTGAAGAATAAAAACTATACATACACTTGAGAGAGATATATTAAAACAAAACACATAGGAACATCATACTAAAACCTCTTAATACAATAAAGCTTAGCTCCTAAAAGGCTTTATTTGCAACATGCATCCTGTCTGCACATGTCCTAAAACAGTCTTCACTAATAAAACTGCAGCCTATTTTTTTCCAAAAGCACTTGCCTCATACAGCAGGCAAATGGTAGATGCAAAAAAAAAAAAAAAGTACAGAATTAATTCATGGATGATCTCAAAACTGAGAATGGGACACTGTAGTTTAATTTTTACTTTATTTTTTTTCCCCACAAAAAAATTATGTACATATTTTGAGGGAAAAAAAGTGTTACACGCTTTCTTCCATGCAGTAGTCTCCTCAGCTGTTTTTCTTATGTATTCTGGAACTGTTTTTTTTTCCTTCTCATAGCAGCAGTAAGGTTTAAAATATGCATGATCATAAATGGATTTACAAGGAGCACTTGTACTGTAATAAGAGTGAGAACTTACTGTCTTGCTGATGTAATTTGTGCTGATATTCATACACTGAAGTCCTTCACTATTGCAGCAACCTCCACATCTGTAGATGGATACACATGGGGGTTTAAAGAAGGTGTTTGTAGTGGCTCCAAACTCTTTTCCCACATCCACACACACTTCACGTGGCATGCACTGAGTTTTTCTCCATTCAGTATCAATACCTGCCAAGTTATAGGGAATTTTACGTGTTATAAAGTAACTGTTTAAAAACAATTCTCTCCTGCAGTAAATTAGTAGTATTTTTTTTTAAGTTTAGAACCAGAATACACATTGCCAGAGTCACACCCTTTATTCAGTGAAATATACACCTCTGCATGTTAACTTCTAGCTATTTTGTTTTACTCACAGGGATGGGACATACTGTCTTGGAGCAGAAGGAAAGTGACAGCAGAGCTATGAGGGAACTTGACAGTGTTGGGCAGATCTTACGACACAAAATTGTGGAATTACAGAATAGACCCACTCCAACAGGTCCATGTCTTTCCTGTGCTGAGCATTCCAGAGCTGGATGCAGCACCCCTGGTGGGGTCTCGCCAGAGCAGAGCAGAGAGGGAGAATCACACTGGCCTACCTGCTGGCCAACAGCTAAAGCTGTACATGTCCTTTCTGCTATGCCTGGGGTGAGTCTCACCTTGAGTGAAGTCTAAAGAAGTACTGCACATCTCTGCAAAGTCATTTTAACCATTCACACAGTACTTCACTTAGATACTGTGTATGAGAAACACTGAAATTCATGCCTACATGCTCAATGTAAAAAAAAAATTGAATACCTTTACTTCCTTAACTACAAAAGTACAATTTAAAGCAAAATATTATTATTTAGCAATTAGATACACCACAGGATTTAATATGAAAAGTGGTATTTTACCCAGATCACTCACACAAATTTGGGCAAACATCTGACATCATGTTACATAGCCTTTTACCAAATACAATCTTACACTAAACAGTGATGAGACTTGCAGCTGTACACATCCCTTTATCCTCTCCTGGCGCCAGTTTCTGGTAGGCTATTAAGCAAAAATGGAAATTTCACCTAATGTGTACCTTAAAAATCTCCATTAAGGTACGTGATTTCCAGTATCATGTCAAAAATAAACCTCCTGCTATAAATCCTGTGTTTTTCTGCCTGCAAATACTAGCTTAAACTGTAAGCTAGTATATTTTTATCCAGGCCATCTGAGACTCTAAGGCCTACTGATGTATTTGAAAGCTGTTTTTTTCTGGTTTTAGGATAACATCTTGACAACTGCGCTCTTGTAACAGGAAAAAGCTACAAGTGGATTATTTGGCATGCTAAAAGCAATAATGCCTAAGAGAAGAAAGCATTACTAGCCATGATGTAATTGCAGAAAATGAGAAGAAATTGTTCAATGATTTCAACTATTAAGGCCCTCTTTGCTTTCTGCAATATTGTTATAGCCTCTCCAAAGCAGGAATCCTTATACCTGAAGACAAAGACATAACTTCCTGTACCTACTGAGCTGGGAAAGCAGTCCATGCCTTTCTTACAACGGGTGTCCCAAAAATGTCAGCAGAGCAATTTATTTCATTATGGAATGTTGACTGTCAAAGATTCTTATGTTACATACATGACATCAAATCAAACCTCTGAGATTGGTTTACCGACAACACAGCTTTTAAAATATTTCTGACACAACTGAGAAGCCTTCAGATTTAATTTATTGTGTGTTAGAAGGTGTTTTGTGTCCTGTACTTACTTTTCAGGATCTCTGCATTATAGTGTGCTGCGGCAAATTTCAGGGAATCATCTGATCTTGTGTCAAAGCTGGAGTGTTCCCTGTTGTGTTGCCAACCTCCTTTCCTCAACTGACATTTGAACATTTTCCAGTATTCTGGGTAAAGTACTGTCATGAGTTCATCCACACTGGACACAGACCGCAACTGCTCTTCCAGGTCTTTGCTTGCATGAGCCTGTCAAAGTAACATGCAAGATTAATTACTTTATCTATTATACAAGGTTTGCTGGAAACTAGCCTGAAAAACAACTCACACATTGTAAAATAAAGTTGTGCTCCAAGGGGTCCCTCATTATTAAGGCTGTTTTTGTCAGCCAATGCCAACAGTACTATACTGACAAATACGGAAATATTTTGCTTCTACCACTCATATCAGACTTGTTCAAAACATTTGTGTGACATGGGAGAGACAGAATTAAGCCTGTACAAGCCTATAGTTTGCAGATTTAGGGAAAAAAAAAAAAAATCCTTGAAGGAAAAGTTTTCATGATAAAATTTTGAATGCTTTAACGCCCAAAATATTTAAATTATGTTCATGTTATTTGATGTCACATAGTCTAGAAGTAATACCAAATTTTTGCCCATTTTCCCTTAGTCCAGGAAAATCAAAACACACAGTAATGCAAAAATGGTTAAGTTATATATATAAAAAAAAAAAAGTGTTATTTTGTACCTTTTCAGGGAAAATCCTGAGAAGCAAATTCTATTATAAAGCACTAATTCTTAAGTCAGTAGAGGTCACGCACTATGGTACCCTTAAGAATCTGAACTCCACGCTCTCTCACTGCTAAGAGTTTCAACTGAAACTCTTCTAAGCACTAACTTCTTGTTTCAAGAGCAGCCTCAAATTTGTAATCTTACTTTCTTATTTACTGGCTTTTACACGAACTCATTGCAATTGCATTTTCCTGAAAGACTATGACTCAGATCTACACTCTGATTTCTTACTTATGTGGAAGATTCCTCTATTCTCTTAAATGAAGCAATACATTGCATCGAAGGACGGCTGTTATTCCCTGCCCACCCTTCTCGACCATGAATTGCTGACTTCCCAAAGGGGAGGACAATAAGAAGTGAAGAACCTTTAGCCACCTTCTCAGCCTACGTGGCCCTTAGAGGGCAGTATGAGACACAAAATACAGAGTTCCACTTTGTAAAAAGTGTCTAGGGATTGGCTGCAGACTCTGTAGTTTGTTGAAAAGCTGTTGCTCTAGTCCAAGAAACACCAGGCTGTCGCAGTGTAAAACGTATCTAAAACTAGAAATATCAAATTATAGAAATTGAAATTTAAAAATCCTTATCAAACTCCAGTATTCACAAAAAAGTTTTTTCACATCAGTGATTTTGAACGTTACATGAGTAAAACAACCTGTTCTGAAGTAGCTCACCTGAATAATAACTGCTTCTTGTTTCGTGAACAACTAAAATGGTACAAAATGGCACATGCTGTCACATCCACTTCCTCATCAGAGTGAGGCACTTGGTATCAAGGTATCAGGGTATCAGCCACTTGGGGTAAGGCAGATTCACAGAACTGATTTCCATAAAAACAGAAGCCTAAGCTAATGCAGATTTCTAAGTCATTTTATACATCAAAGTGTATGATGTCCAAGAAAATGTTTTCCTTATAGCCTCGCTATACCAGCGTCATGACAGTGCACCTTGCCCTGGGACGTTTCAACAATTAAGCCATCTGTCTCAGAAAGGCACTCATTCAGGACTTCCTCTCTTTCCTTGCCTCCATGGGAAGGGTCACCTTTGACCCAAGCCACCCAGCAAACAGCATCCTGGGGCCTTGCTTTGCAATCTGTTGGCCACACAGAGCATCCTGATCCCCATGACACCTCCTCTCCTCGCAGGACACCGCACAGCTTCTCCATCAGCAAATCACGTACAAAAATCCAGGCTGAACAAGCAACGAACTCAGCCACTGCTTGCCTTCATCCCTACTGAGAGGTGAAAAGAGCAGGGCTTAAGTCGCCTACATTCCAGTCGGACGGTTCCCTGAGGGTGCTACAGCACATGCCCCTTGAGTCCTGAGAAGCAGGTCACCACACCAGCACAGTGAGTGCCATCGTGGCAGATGCGCAGGTTCTGCCACGTGAGGGGAACACGCGTGGCACAGGAGGTCAGGGCACGGGGGCAGCACGGACACCCTGTCACAAGGCTGGGTGCCACTCTGTTACGTGAAAGGCAGAGGAATGGGAACTGCGTTTAGTCATCCAGTAGCTGATGCCAGGAGGTCCTAGCAGATCACGGGGGCCACATGGAAAGAGAATCCAACCGAAGGTTCACCCGTCACTGATGAATCGCTGAAAAGCACGTGCAGCCTGCTACAGCCAAAATGCTGTTAATATTGCGCTTTCAGGTGTTAAAGGTACAGCCTCCATCATCAGAAAAGCAAGGACTGAAACTCAAAATAACTTAGTAAGAATCCAGACCATGGATCTTAAAAATAACGTGTGCTGATGAAATCCTCGTTGGTCAGGAAACCAAGTCACGTCTTTCCAGCTGGACAGAAAATCTGGTATACACGCATAAAATAACTATGAAAAGAAGTCAAAACATGATGAAATTAGTGGATTTAATGAAGCATTATATTGAATTTAATAAAGTATTGTTTTCAACTACATTCTTCCTGGATAATCCATGATCCAGAGTGCCACGTGCCTATAACCTAAAGTGCTCCCTTAATACGAACAAAAGCAAAACAATTTCTAGAGCAGATATATAAAATTATTTTTAAAAAGAAAAAGAAACATCATTATTGCATCTGAATTATTTTGTCCTTTGTTTAATAAAGCCATTTGCTTGTAAAGATGGCTTCAATTCAAATTTACAAATAAACTGTGGAAAACAAACTTGATCACTAGAGGGTTTTTGTTTTCTTCCTTTGTCCATATTTTGGTTAATTTAAAAAAAAAAAACAAACAACTGTCTTGGTCTCTACCTTTCATTCCAAATTCTTTGCTCTTTTTTAATTGTTCACTGGCTTTTACTGTAGGACACTAGAAAAAAAAAAATCAAAATGCTTTTGCAATGGAAGTCCAGACTTTGACACCTATTTATAATGTATGAAAAGACACAATGAAAGTAACATCAACAAAAATGTACTACAAATCAGAGAGGCTTGTATTTTTCATTAACCTCATGCAAGCCCAGATTAGTGAAGGTTAGAATGAAATACAGTTTGCAGGTGTTATTAAGGTCACCAAAATTTCCAAAATGCAAACCTAAAAATAAAATTGTTCTGCTGTCTGAAACTAATGTAGCACTAATAAATGTTGTGATAAGATTTGGTCCTACAACTTTTAGGACCAAAGTAAATGTAAGCAGTCTTGATTTTCCTATAGTCAGTTGCTGTCCACTCCACATGAAATCCTAGACCAACTGCTTAATGCTTTACTGGGAAGACATTCTGGGATCTATATTCTACATCAAGAAGGAAACAGGAAAAAGTGCCATCAATGCCTGCAGAAGAAGGAGTTTTCTGTGTCTGATGTTTTCTACTTTCTTTCCTCTTGTAAATCAGTCAAAGTTTTGTGCCATTTTTTTGTTTGGTTGGTTGGTTTTGGTTTTTTTGCCCCCCCCTTTAAACACCACCACTCCCTTCATAAGCGTTCATCTCTGTCTTTTGGTTGGCCATTCTACTGTTTCCCTCATTTTTACATATTATGAACACTGTGCTTCATGACCAGCTAAAAATTCTAGAAGCTATACTCTGGATAAGGACATGAGTAAACCATTGACTAGCCAATCTCTACAAGATGACAGATGATATAGACCAAAATAACAAGTTAAAAATACAAGAATGAATGGAGAATATAGTAAAGACGAGATTGCCTTCTTTCACTTCTTCCACATTATTTCCCAAGGAACAGGAGAAATTACAAATACACACATAAATAAAGCAGTAAAGGTTGATGACAAGCACCCTCTTGCTATTATATATTTAACTTAGGAACATTTTATTCTGTCAAAGCATGTTCTTCACAGTGTGGCTTTCCATTACATACCATGTCCAGTTTTTCATAAAATTATAGCTTGCAAGGGGAGGGGCAGGATACCAAATGAGCTCTATATCCATTAACAGAATGAAATCTATAATAGATTTTCCATGCATTCATTATTTGCCTTCCACATGTCCCCAGTGTTTGCCTCTATTATTAATAACAAAGGTCAGAACACTTAATATTTGGCAGCATGCTTGACAAATAATTGATGGTGCAATGCGCTGTAACGGTACTTTACGCATCTGCTCCTACTATAGCTGTCAGCTCATTCCATTTTCAAGGATTACTGTTGACAATTCTTAATAGGAAAACACTGCCCATAAACCCCTTCATTTTAACATGCTTATATTTTATATTTATTGACTGACAGCAGTGTATTAAAAACCAAGTAAAGCTGAACATTGAAACTATGCATGCAAATGGAAATATTGCAAAAGAAAAGTATGTATAAACACTTGCATAATACTTTATTGCAATTTTCATGTACTTTTGGAAGTTGATGACAGCGCAAAAAATAAAGTATCCTACTTAATTATTGTAGCCACAGTTAAGAACTAAGTAAAACTTTCCTGTCCACCTCTACAATCATGCTAGAATAGCCCTGATTTTGATCTCACATGCACCAAACTGTCACCGGTAAAAAAATTGAATGACTGCCCACAGTTGCAGACTTTCAACTTACTTTTCAATGTAGTAATAAAACAGTGCCTTACAGAAAACAGTAAGCATATTTTTTTATTTCATGTTACTTTAAATAAGTAGTAAACCCACTGCAGTTAATTTGAACTAAATCAACAACATGAGAACAGCAGGGAGATAAGAATCAGCCTCTGTTCCAAAGAGCATATCAGACAAACGTAAAAAGTAAGAATGAAAGTATAAAATAAATAAGACAGTCTGAACCATATTATGCTTTAAGCAACCTCTATTCATTCTGGCATTTTAAATACTAAGAATAACATCAGGCACAGAAAACAAATAAATGGGGAGGGAGGAACAGAGAATGTACAAAGCAGATAGGCAAGGAAAAATAAACAAGTTTGAGGAGAGATCTGAAAGAGAAATTGTTGAAAAGGAAGAAAAAGACATCAGCTATGAAGATAAACCTGAGACTACAGAAAAGTAACTTATATATTATACATCTTTTCTTTTGTCAAGAACATTGTTGGAGAGGAAGACACATAAACTGCTAGAAATTCATCTTAGGCTTATATTATATAATATTGCTTATTTAATATAATACCAATATTTAAGCTGAGATAGGCAGTGTAAAATTTGTATTCTAAGGGAAATTCAATTTTTATGCATGTCAGCATTTCCCAAGTAATATTTTATTTAGATATACTTAGAAAATGCTGAAAAACATATCTAAGATTATAGATTTGCACAAAGGCACTTATGTTAGGTCCTTCAGTCAAACATATAGCCGCTGCTGAGGTTCTGAAACATGCTTCTTGGCTGGTGCTTATTCCTCAAGTACCTGCATTCCTGAACAGTTCTCAGCCTCCCCTAATGAAATGCCAGTCCTTTCATGCATTCAGTGGGAATTACTTATGAAAATACCTATTTTTTTGATCTGAGCCTGACTTCTCTGGGAAGCTGAGAGAGAAAAAAAATCATTCCAGTTGCTTTCCAGAGCAACTCCCTGCTCTGCTGCTCGTTTCCTTACGAAGCTCATCTTAGACAGCCAGTTCTCCCAGGTTTCTATGAGCTCAGGCAATCAAGACGCTGCTGTAGGTGCCACGGTATCCGACACGACTAGAATTGATAACATCACAGTGCCATGTGAGAAATCCATATGACCTAGACATGCATCCACACGTGCACAGAAATGGGAAAAGCTGTCAAATACCATTGCTGGCTACGACGGAAAGCAGTTGTGAGAAAGAGGGCTGGTAGCACCACAGCCAGACCCTGATAATCAATGACCTCTTTTGATGTAATTTCACAACTCTATTATAATAACAGAAAAGCTTTTGTTCTCATGCACTTCAGCCCCGTCTTTGAAATTTACACTCTTCTACAGCAGTAGTGTTCAAGTTGTGTTCATAAATCCTTGTAAACTATTTCTAAGACTACAGCAAGTCATAATGGCAAAATAAAATACAAAAATCAAGCCCGTTATCAATAGACTCGATTCACTATTCAGGAGCTCGCACTAGATGAGCCTACAATGAAAGGCCAAAGGCTGCCCAGCAGTCATGGAAATTTGTGGGATAACCATTTGCTGTTTAAGTGCAGCTGCATCTGCATTGTTTAATTGAGTCAAAGACTCATATTGAAGCTTCCAGCTAGCACTACAAACAGATTGGGGATCAATAAGGATTTGGATTATTGCTGCTGAAAGGCTTACATCTGATTAAATCTTGGAGACATCAGGCAGTGCAATCTGTACCAGATGAGATTTCTGTATTATTTTCTTGGGTCAGCCGCAGTGGACAAATGCAAGGATCACCATCCATGACCACAAGAAAGGTGAAATCATTTAGAAGTAAAAAACATTTGTACAGCAGAAATAAAGGGCAACATTACAAGGAGCTCTGGGTTATCAAGGTGGCTAACAGACAGCCATCATCCAGCAGGGTGACAGCTAGCAGCAGGAGAATGCCAGGGCCCTCTGCAGCACAACCACGGCAGCCAGTCAGCCTCTGGTGCCAGCTGTGCGTGGAAATTGGAACATGAACCACACAATTCTGAAAAGAAAACTTACGTACTTAGAAATTGAACTCCAACTAAAAATTCCAAGATCTTAGTCTTTCAAGAATAAGATATAATGCCAGTGAAGCCATTTCTTAAAATGGTCTGAATGTTGCTGGTTTTTAAAATACCATGCCACCTTGTTTTCTTTCCAAAAGTCAGATGTATCTCATTAAAATCAGTACACAGGAATAAACTGCCAGGACTTCATAACATTGTTTATTTTCAGTCTTTACTGAGTTTTCATTGGTATTATCACTTTTACTAGCAACTGCCATTAGCTTTGTCAGTAAAAGCAAACAAATATGGAGACAGTTTTTGAAGAAAACTATTAACATGGTAACACTGCAATTATCTGTCATCACTTCAGCAGATGTAACACAGGCAGGGAGAATTAAAAAACTTCTCACTATCAAGTAGAGATTTACAAAGCAGAAAGGTAAGGGTCAACCCCTTCATTTTAATTTGAATGCTAGCCCTTTCTGAGATACTGCTTGAGCACAGCACATGTGAGTAAGAGTGCTATGCAAAGACATCTGAGACCCTAATTAGGTAGTGGAGTAGTTCTGGCCGTGTATCAAGTTATGGGCTTCAAAAAGGCAGCAGGTACAGTTTTAATGTGATGTTTTCTATCTAGAGGTCAATGGATTACACACACAAAGGTTTCACTAAGAGCTGGAATAAGAAATTGCACACTCTTAAGAGCATTCTTGAGTTATGCTGAACACATAGGCTACAGCATATGGTGTGTTCTCACTGCGACCAGAGTATTTAGCTTCCAATTCAACACTCTTGTTTATTCCTGAATTTTTCATAATGTGGCCACTTACAAGTCAGAACACGTCACCTCTTCTTATTGCTGTATAATATCTCTCACTAATAAGTAACTTTCCTTTTCACTGATCTTTTTTTTTAAAAAAATTACTAATTGAAGCCCTGAAGAAACATAATTAATGTGTGGTCTAAATATTTAGGAACAGGTCACAGAAATTTTTTGAATTAGCTATACTTTTAAAACAGTTCATAAAATAAATAATTTCACAAGCCATGAAAAAGATCAATTGCATTTCAAAGAAAAAGTTGAACTTTATTCCTAAACAAATGTCTTAATCTAATAGGACACGATTTCTGTATTGTTAAACAAGCCTTGCACCGTTTACAGATCTGTACAAAAATATTAATTACAAGACCACCTACTTTGTCACATTGCCTATTTCAACAAATATTCTAGCTATAAACACAATATGCTAGCTAAAACTCAACAAAAAGCAAAAGAATAAGGAGCAAGTTGTAACACAGCAATTCCACTTGCAGTCTTTGTTTGAAATTCTTACAAACAAGTTTTGTATATATGGAAAAGGAAACCCATACAGGCTCTTAGAAAACTGCACATTTTATTGAATTTTAGAATTTCTAAGTGTATGCCATTAAAAGCACATTATTATCTGTTTTACTTAGCATAACGTTTCTTTAGTTCATTTTACACATAAGTAAAGTCTATTTAGTAACTCAAGGTAACATGCCAGACAAACACATCACACAGCTAAGCCTGTCGTAACCAAGGTATTAAATTGTGAGATTTCGTTAATAAACAAAATACCAGAAGAACCTTCTATCTTTGTTGCTCAAGTATTACCCACATATTTTATGTGAAATATATTTCACCAGGCAAAAGAAAGAGATCAACTGAATTCCGTTACCCTGAGGTAGGTATGCAAGGTAAAGAACCTGCTACCCTCTGCCCACATGTGCCCACCCTGACAATCTGGATTTGAAATCTGTTCCATCCTGAATTCTGTGTGGAACATCCTCTGGATCACCATTTGACATCTGTTACAGCCAAGTTATGCAGAAACAAAACCACTTGTTTAGACATTGAGCCTGTAACACTTTTTTTCCCCTTTGCCTTTTGATGCTGGAGGAAAAAATAGCCAGGCAACAGAGAAAAGCACTGTCCAATCTTAATCCCAAAATTCCAAAAGGATTAGAGCAGTACAAAGAGAAGAAGATTTATTTTCAAGCCTTTAAGTACAACATTACATTGAAAGCATTTTAAAAACAAAAGACAATAACAAAATCCTTCATCCACACACAAAGCCACGATGTTCCATTAAGAGCAAATTATTTAAATCCAAGAAAATACAGTACTTTAGCACATCAATATTTAAGAACTATGGAATAGTATGGCATGGAAGAATACCATTTCATACTTCCTATGTTTGAATAGCTTATACCAGCTGCACACTTTCAGGTACTGCAATCAGATCTGAGGTATTCCTCTGCACAGAAGGGGTAAGAGGATGTAAAGCACACCTTTGCTTTCTCTGCTGGGCTAACTCCAGTGCAAACTACGCTAGAAAAGATCAATAGTTCTGTGGAGCTATCACATCCCTTCTGAACTATGGGGAAGAAAAACTGAAAAGCAACAAGGGTTTTTGATCACAAAAAGAGGCAGAATGCTTGTGTATCACTGAAGGAGAAAGCTTATTGTACCATGTATAAACCTGACAGGTATTAAGAGATTTGTCAGCAAGGCATAAGAGATGGGGAAAGGCAAAAGAATCCTTGGGAACAGCAAATCCAAGAACTAGATTGAGACTTGGTCACAATTCCCTTTCATGCAACCAAATCAGGAGAAATATATGTTGCCCATTATTTTTGGCTTAAATTATTCTGAATAATGTATTGTACTGTAATGTTACTTAAGAAGGGTCAGGGAACATCAGCAGTATTAAACTAGATTCTAATTTATACTGACAGGACACAGAGTAATCCAATGCTGAACACAGTATGTTATCAGAAGACTTTCTGACAAAGGCTTGACTACAGAACAAATTTTTTGCCAGAAGAGATTTACAAAATCTGCCCTGAGCTATCAAATTCCATATTGCAAGAATATGTATAATCTCTGATGGGAAGTACAATATCCCACCCTGAAATCCATGATAGCTGCTATTAGCTGAAACTTGTCCTATCACACCTTGCCTGCATTCTTACCCAGGCCCAGAAACTAATGAAAAATAAAATGGATTTATAGGGATTATATATATTAAAAGGTAGCGTACAGAGAGCAGAAGAAAGGGTGACAGAGACTCTAGTTATTCAGAGTCTGTGGAAAGATGTAAGGAAGATGTTTAACATTGAGCTAAACACATGCATAAACCTTACTGTTATATTGAAATATTTTTTCATGTTAAGCTTTTTATCTGCTCTTCAAAGTAAACAATCACTCTATGGAAAAAGTGGTTCTGTACGACTGCATTTTGTATTCTCCTGATCACAGAGTCTTGAACAGAACTTCTAAGTAAACAAACCCAGATATCAGGTTTGTGAGGTGGAAATGTGAGTGGGGGAAGAAAGAGTGGAGTAA
The DNA here is from genome assembly GCF_000691845.1 of Merops nubicus. NCBI lineage: Eukaryota > Metazoa > Chordata > Aves > Coraciiformes > Meropidae > Merops > Merops nubicus. The sequence continues at coordinate 35,049 of NW_008591506.1, read as the reverse complement.
AAGTCAGTTAGTATCAGGATAGTGCAACCTAACACCCAATTTCAGTCTCAGAGCATCCTGAGATTTTTTTATTCAGAAGCAAAGGTACGCATCTCAAGATGACCTATTCTAACACAAAAGGAAGAAACAATTAAAACCAAAAGGCTCTAGGCTTTCTGAAGTAAAAAAAAAGATCCTATCATAATAGTTTCCTCAAAAGTTTCGCAAGTTTTTCTGAGATTTTAAAAGAAGTATCAAAGCAAGAGGAATTATGCAGAAGAGAAATTTCACATTTTCTAGCAGCACCAGTAACCTTTGAGGAAACACTTTTTCATGCATATGAGCCAACTTCCCAAAGTCAATCTGCAGAGATTATTTATAATGATTTGGAGATAAAACCATGATGGAGTTATGTGCACACAGAATGGATGCAGTAGAAGGATTCCCTTGACTTTTTTCCCTAGCAGCTTATTGTGTGTACCAGGAAGCACACATGTGTCTTTGGAGGACTGTAGTGCTGGAAATTGGAATTTTGAACACACACTTGTTAATACCAAGAGCCCATTGTAGTTACTGAGGTTACCACTTACAGGACCAGATGAAGAAACAATTTCTGCCTGTCCTTGCACACATTTCTAGTGTTTCTTTTACTGAGAACTGCAATGCTTTGAGACAGCAGCTCTTTTCAAACAAAGCAGATTCAGGCACAGGGAACATGTTCCACTAGAGTAACTGGCAGTGAGAATGACATTTCTGGTATGCCGAATTAAATTTTGTTTCAAAAGAAAGTGTTTTGTTTATTTTCAATTATTTGAACTAGGATCACAAAAGAGGGAAAAAATGTAAATGAAAATCTTTAAGAACATTTTGTTTCATACTGGAAGAGTTTTAAAATAATTTGGAGAGCAATTATTAATGCAGCTTTATAAACATGTATGGCAGATGCAGTTATATATTTTTATTAATTGACCTAGAGTTTAGTTCTGACATCCCACACACAGTAATCTCCCTTACTGTCTTACATTTCTGAAAAGCCACATAACTGCCACCCAGTACTATTAGGGACAAAACTAGAACAGTATTGATTAAATTCCTGCTTTTCCTGAGAAGAAAAAGAACAAAGAATGCAGAATCTTCCTGTTCCAAAAGATTCAGATTTTAAAAGTGCAAGCCTTAGTAAGTCTTTCTGCAATAATTCACATTTCTGAACTTGGATCAATCAGAACTGCAACTATGTCCTAAGTGTGGGGGTTTTTTTGTATTGGGTTTTGGGTTGGTTTTGGTTTGGTTTTTTTTTGAGATGTCATTAAAACCAACTGTGCCTTTAAACAAATGTGCCCAGATGCTACGGGTACAGCTAATCACAGGCACAAAGGCCTAGTCAAGGTCAGGCTGCAAGTTTGTCTCTAATTGCCCAGTTATACATTCCTTGTTCACCCAAATCTTCTACTGACATCAATGGGATTTTTGTTTAGTGAGGATTACAGGATTTCGCCTCCTAGCTTAAGTGCTCCATCTATACAGCACTGTGTGTAGTATGTTCCAGTCCCTACGGCCACACTATCTGTAGTTTCGCTAGCCCTAAATATCGCACGGAGCTTTTTAAGTCTTTCACCCTCTCAAAGCCTTAGAACTCAGTTTCTGTTTATTCCACTTGACTTTGTTTTGCTCTTCCATGGTCAAAATCATTTGACTTTGAAAATTAGTTACCTAGCAGTCAACGTTTGTCCCATTGCAGCTGTATTTTTAATTTCAAGCATGCTCATTTTCTTTCAAAACCTACTGACTTAACTACCATAGTAGTCATTCTGCAAAATCAGAAAGACAGTATTTTTCCTACCCCAAAGTCTTTCTCTTAAATTCCTAGTTACATGTCAGCTCCTTATTAAAACAGTGTGGTGATATTTAGATGTCCTATTATCATCTTGCCAATGCCCATAATAGCTTTTCTTGACTTCTCTAAATGGTTTTCCCTGTCAGAGCCTGGTTGTATGATTAATTCTCAATTCTGATTTTTTTTTCTTTAGATGTTTGCATCAAGTCGCCTGCAGTCCTTCCTTAGTTTACCCCACAACATATGTTCATAAAACATTTTTTTCATCATTATGCAAACACTACAATGTAGATAAAGTGCACGCTATCTTTTTTTTTCATCAGCCCAGCCGTACACTTAGCGTCAAGGGTGTTCTATGCTGTCAGTTTAGTGCTGTTGGTCTTTTCTTCATCTAAACTGAATGTGTGAGGAAACCCAGACACAGCTGACAAGACAGTTCACTCCAGGGCCTGCTTGTAACAGCACAAACACAAAACACCACGAGTTCATCTGTGGCATATCCTAGCTGGTCTGGCACCAACCAAGCCCTTCTGCCACCTCCCAGAGCACACAACGGGCACCCGCAGTGTTACACTCCGTGTGTGCCTTTCCAGGGGGCTGAAACGCACCCTTTGGCCATTTGAAAAAGAAAATATACTCAAAAAACAATGACAACAAAAAATCCCTCTGAACTGAAGGACCATCCAAAACAACCAAACGCTTAATTATACCTCAGAGGCATTATATGGGAACCAAGGGCAGCCATATAAACTGCTATGACAAGCGCACGTGGTCAGCCTGCTCTAGGCAGCATCAACAAGGGTCAACACCCCTACCCAAGCAGGCTAGGGACTAGAGTTTGCTCTCTACTACAGCCCACAAAGACAACCTAGATACAGTTTTTGCTTTCTTTAGAAATAGTATGAACATGAGACACGTATGGCACAGTAATTTTCAAAATCTTGATTAACACCTAATGCCTCCCAAAGTGAAGTCTGGCACATGGACCCCCTGGCAAGTGAAAACAGAAAACTGGAAGACAACACAATTCACAACATGGTAACTCCGCAAGGTCATATCATGGGGAAGCCATGCAGCTTCAGGGTGCTACAGTTTAATAACTTCATTAATCCATATTAATTTTCCATTTTGTTTCTCAAGGTGTTTACCAGATAAATTTTCAGGAAATAGCCTTTTGCTCAATACTGCCTCTCAGGCAAGGGCTTTATGAAAACATAGCTACCTCAAGCTACCTGACCAGCTATACTCTTCTACTGCAAGCATTTCTAGCAAAATCTCAAAAATAATCCAAACAGAGCTGTCCAGGTAGAAAGCTAAGCAGTTACAGGTCTTGCCACAGAAAAATGTTACTCTCAACACCCTCTGAACTCCCCCCAGAATCTCATTCTTATGTTCATACTGTCTATAATGATGTAATGTTCTCGGTGATATCTTCTGAACTGTTGTGGCAGAACACTTTGATATAAATGTAGAAAAATAAAAACAAAATCTGTATTAGAGAAATACATGAGCTCCGTAATGTCCTGTCAAGAAGAAAACTATCTGATCTGGCAAGTAGAAAGATGCACTCCTGAGCACTGAACACTTTGCTATGTTAAACCATATGTCTAGATTTTAAACCAAAGTTTTTCTAATTCATCAATGCTTTAAAAAAAATTATGCCTGGTAACTTCTCCTACAGACTTTATTTGTACTCAGGCCAGTGGTCTTCAGCTTATGATGGTCTACAGGCAACATCAAACATTTCTGTTGGCCTCAGTTTCAACCACTGATTTCTTATTTGTAATCAACTCATTAATGGTGCACCACAGATTGAGAGGCTGACATTTAACACACTGATTTTTGTCTTATGGGAGGCCAATACTCTTCAACATTTTTATTAGCAAAGCCTCCTTTCTGTACAACTGTGAATTACAACATTTTAAAGAGTAGAAAAAATGATCATATTTCCTTATCTATCTTTTTAAGGTTAAACATAGCCATAGGTATTCTCCATGCTTTACTCTACATGCATTTCAATATAATTTTATTGTCATTTGAACAAGATTTTTTAAGCAGCAGATGAAAAACGAAGAATTGCTTATATGAGAATTAGAAGCATTAACTAAGGTGACACACTAAGTATATTAATATAGTTTAAAAGTCACCAGCTAGTTGCAAGCAACAGAAGATGTATAATCAACAACTGCTCACATTCTGCAGTTCCCCCAACAGAACTAGGTGAGTGATCAGAATGCTGTTTAACGGGGTCCACTTTCAAGGTTACATTATGTCACAATACAGTGTGAAACAGTCACTCCCAATCAACATACCCACTGGTATTTTTAATGCTTGAAAGGCACATGCTAGTCAGGAGATTTTATCAGCTATTTACTTGAAGCACAAAAGAGCACTTAACTCCTACTGATAAATAAGGGACGCAAACTCGGTGCCAAGTTTGGGACACTGCTACAAGGCTACAGTCAACAGGCACTGTCAGGTGTGGACCACACGCATCAGTTCATTTTTGGGGGCTCAAGCACCACCCTGACCACCATACTGTTGTCACATTGGAGTCCCAGCAGAGTGCACAGCTAATTGCCAGATGATGTATATAGATCAGTACAGGCTTGCACGCTTTGCAAGAGAACTTCTAAGTCTCTTTCAGCCTTCAGTATCACAGCATCCAGTCACATCAAATAAGGGAGGCTGGAGGATGTATATAGATCAGTACAGGCTTGCATGCTTTGCAAGAGAACTTCTAAGTCTCCTTCAGCCTTCAGTATCACAGCACTCAGTCACATCAAATAAGGGAGGCTGGACAATAGGAAAACTGGCAGACTGACTCAGTTCCAAGGTTAGACTGATGTAATTTATATGAAAGATGCATTATCTTGCTATTCTAGAACACCATGGAGCACATACATGGAAGGTATGAATCGGAACTGGACAATCCAGTTTTTGGAAGGTAAACAGCCCTGCCAAGTAAGCCCTGCCATTTATAAAGTGTACTTAAAACCTGTTCTTTTCTGTAAATTCGAATTCCAATTTTTGTGTGGCTTATTTTTAAATTCTTTCAGTAAAGCCTGAACTAAGCCGTGGTAGTTTATAGCCTGCAGATAGGACAGAAAATACTTTCCCTCTGAAGCATCCAGATATGTATTTTCCATTCTCAGCTTTTTTTCAGATTCTTTACAAATACTTGTCATTTAAGGACAGATCCCTGTTCTTTGCAACCACATGTGTTTCGCTTCCTGAGCTTAATTCCAACATTCCCTCAGAGCATTCCTTACAAGAGATGCCTAAAACTCCTCTCAACAGCCTTTAAGATCAAACAACATGCGCATTAAAATCTCTCAGCACCAACTGCCTATAAAGCAATTCTATTTGTGCCTCCCAATCCTGCCTACAGACAGACTCCAGTGCTGCCAAACTCATCAGCTTTCTGAGGGCTAAACACACTTGGAGGTAAGCTTTGGCGAGCATGTGGACATCCCTTATATGAGCAGCAATATTTTGTTACACGCGACATTTATGAAATTAGTATTTAAATAGTAATTTAGTAACATAGCCATGCCAGGCAAACATTACTGGCAGGCAGAATAGTATCTATTCATTAATATATCCAAACTTAAAGCAACAGAATTTCTGGGAAAAACAAACAAAAAGCACCCTGTAACTGACCATACCAATATTTCTGATAAAAGGCTTTACATCTGCTTATAAAAGTAAGGGAGAAAGTACCTTTATTATCAAATGCTGAATCAGGAGGTATAGCACATAACAAAGATGCTGGTTTGCAGTTATATTTAAAGTGACTTCTTTAGAATTTATATTTAATCTGATATTCAGAAAGCATGAGCTATCCTAGATAGAAACAGATGTCAGAAAGCATACAGCCAGAGAGAAAATATGGTACGTTAAATAAATAGCTCATTTACATTTTTTTCAAAGAAATATTAAATAGATAATGCAGTACAGTCAAATCCAGCAATAGTATAAATGACACAGATGAATACATGTTGTGTATGTTATACAGTTATACTGTTTTGTAATTTCAGATTTATCACAGATACATTAGTAGGTTACATGGAAGTATTTTTGATGTGTGAAGGACACACAATGTATGGAAAGAATTAAAGAACTGGGAAATACAATCTTCATTTAAAACATCTCCCAGATGTAGCTAAAGCAGACAAATGCAGCCTAAAATGGGAAGCATGAGTGGCTATTGCTTATTGTTATCCACGTACCTGGCTGCCTTGCAAAAGAACATATTTTGCAAATACAAGAATGTATTTAGCTCCCTGAAAAAGAAGTGGCACAAAGACATGGATTTAGAAGTCAAACTTTTATGACATTGCCAGTGTTTGTGGCTTATACTGAAAGTCCAGATCCTGGGACTCATGCAGTTACCAAAAAAAAAAAAAACAATGTCATTTCAAAATACACTTAACATCTCCTGATAGTGTGCAACAGTTTTAAAAAATAAACATTAAAGGAACAGAACCACACACACAAAAAAAAATAGAAAATTAATCAAATTTTTTCATCTCCTATTTTATACCTGACTCCCAATTTCTAATTATTTCAATACAGCAATAATGCTCTAAGCATCCAGAATTCAATACTGCAAATGAAAGTCTAAAGAACAGATCTCCCTTAGCACATGTAGTAGTAGTTGCACTGAATATTGAAAACTGCATTCTCTGCAAGGGGAAATGTTTTTCTTACCACTTATTCTTTTTAAGAAAGGGTTGGTAAAGTTTAATATAGGAACACATTCTTTCCCTTTCTATGCATATGTTTATAAAAAGCAAAATGTACAGACTATAATGGATGTTATTTATTATATTATTACTATATATGAGTTGTCTGCATTTGAAAGGCAGGTGTTAAGAACAGATAAATAAGCTGGCATCTGGAAAATTTCACCCCATGAAGGTACTACTTTATCTTAAAAGACAGGTGAACTTTTCCACAGACAGAATTCACAAAGACAATTTATAATTTCTAGTCAAACAAAAAAATAAAACTGATTTATGTTCCATTTTTAAAGAAATGACAAAAAATGGAGAAGCCTCCTATTCTGTCCCTTGTATTGTTTTCGACTGTGTGCTACTGGACTTCTTCCAGGAAATCCTACCTTGTATCCTGTTTTAACATTTATTTCTTTGGTACTTCACTTCCTTTCCTTCAGAATCAACTCAATAATAGTGTTTCACCTTCTGATCTCATCCCCTTGTATATCATGAGGGAAATCATAACCCCTATAACAATACTGAAAGGATTAATGGCAGTTGAATAGTAGTCTCCTTATCAAGCCTAAATACAAAACCTGAAGAACAATAACTCATTTTTACAGCAACATTCAAGGTTTTGACATTTTTTGACATCTGCACATTCTCCACTGGAATATGGGGAATTAACTTGATAGTTTCTAAAAATAGGAATGCATGTGTTTCTCTCTGTGTGCCTCCCCAACCACCTCCACTAGCAAATCATAGTTTGCATAAACCAGTCATTCTAAGAAAATGTTTAGGTTGTAAAAGCAGTGTACTTGTATGACATAAACACAGCACGTTCTACTAAACGATTATTTGAGTTTGGCTAAAAGGTCTGAATGGAAACAGGTTTGGGGGTTGGTGTTTTGGTTTTTTTTTTTTTCTTTTTTTCTTGTTTTGTTTGTTTGCTTAAGGCTGGCTGGCATGGTTTCCTTTCTATTCCTTCTGGAAGGACAGAATTATTCAGGTTGGAAAGGTTCTCCAATGGCCACCTAGTCCAATCACCTGATCAAACCTTCCAACACAAAAAAATCTACAACCTCTCTGAGAGCCTTGTTCCGATAATTAACCCAGCAGAAACATTTTTTTTCCCCCCTTATATCCTTTAGAAGTTCCTCCTATTTCAATTTACGACTACTGTCTCTTGTTCTAAGCCCGTGCACTGCAGTAAAGAGCCTGTCACCATGTTCCTAGCAACCCCAAGTTTTGGAACACCACTATTAGGAACAGTGCTCTCAGGCTCTTCTCATAGGGCACATGTTCCAGCGCATCTTGGCAGCTCACTGCTAGCACTCAATCAAGTTTACCAACAGCCTTCTTCCATTTGTTTTCCTTTTTCCCAGAAACTGAACACCCTGTTCCACATGTGGTTTAAGAAGCATTAAATAGAGAAGGATAACCACTTTGCTCAATTTACAGGCCATGCTCCTCTTGACAGATTGCAGGATGCTGTCAGCCGGCATTGCTGGTAAAGCACTACACTGGCTCACATTCAGGTTACCATCTACCAGGACCCCCAAGTCCTTTTCTGCAGAGCTGCTCCCCAACCAGTCAACTCCAGACTCTGTCATTACAAGGAGCTCTTCTATTCCAGGTGAAGACTTTGCCTTTGTCTTTATGGAATTTCATCGGATTCCTGCCAGTCCATTTTTCCAGTGCATGTAGGCCTCTCTGAATAGCAACCCAACCCTGAAGTCTATCAGCTATGCTGCTTCCACACCTCTGGTTTGGTGTCATCCAAAAACCCTACAAGAGTGCACTCTCTCAGCACACTGTACCCTCTCCTTCTTCTGTAACTGGCAAAGATATAAAACAGGACAGAGCCCAGGAGAGGCCCCTGAGAAACAGTACTTCTAACTGGCCTCCAAATAGAGTATAAACCACAAACTACTCTCTGGAACCGAAGCTTCTAACCAACCAGACCATAAGATCCAAACTTAAATACAAGAATACTTTGGTAGACAGCATCAAAAGCCTTGCTGAAGCCGAGATAGTTGAAATCCAGTTTTCTGCTCTCATCCACAGATTAAGTAATTTCATCATAAATAGTGATCAGATTAGTCAAGCATGAGTTACAGTTAGCATAACCACACTGCCTCCAGTAGGATCCCATTTAACAATTCCCTGAATAAACCAAAGTTTGCTCTACTGAAGGCCAGGATGAATACTATGCTATTTACTTTCCTCACTCCCCTCAGGATGTTGAGCTCTAGTAATTCATGGCTGCTAACAAACCAAGGCTGACATTGATTATTACCTCCCTTGACCAGTTCTTTGTTTGTGAGGACAGTGTCACTCAGGTATACTGCATCAACATTAGAGTCTGTTGACAATCTTCAGAAGCCTCCTGGGTTCCTTGTACATGTTGTCTTTACAGCAGGTCTCAGGGAGGCTAAAGTCTCCCCTAAGAACAAGAGTCTCCAAGCTGCTTAAATATGACTTTGTCTTCCTTCTCATACTAACCAAACAATCTGTAACGCGCTCGCCATAACGTCACCCATACCAGCCCTTCCTCTCACCCTAATCCACAGGCAATCCATCCACTCAAACTGCTCTGTCATCTAAAGGGAAACCCCCATCCTCCTGTTCCCTATCTGTCTTCCTAAATCCACCCACCACAGTTGTTCCAACGATGTCTCCCTGATGTGTCTGAGTGTGGAGCTCTGCCTCCTCAGGACTGAGCCCTAGGTTGGGCACATCTCTGTGCAGACAATTCTCGTCTGATATTCCATAAGCCAGAAAATTGATGTTTTTGCTTTGGAGTTCTTCCTCAGATTTGACCATCTGCTGATAACAATTTTCTGTCTGCCATCCAAATTTTGGTCTCTTTTCCCCCAACAAATGTTTTCCTTCTCTATAAAATCAATTTCTATCCTTCTCCACTCCACTAAGAAAGTAGTAATTAAAAAGTGCATACAGACAATCTGACAAAGTAGCAGTTTGTCAGTTATCACACTTTCCAATTAGCATTGCTACTTTTGGGAAAGCTGTACTATGGTAAAATTAATTATGAAAAAGTTGTAAAAGTCAATGCATTAGCATGCCCAATTAGTATCATATATGCAGGCAATAGAAGAAAGGTTATTACACAAAAAAAACCAAACAACTAAAATTTCTTCAAATACAGTCATTTTAAAGACTGGAATTGAAAACTGAAAATAGTGTCTCAGAAGGAGTGAGCAACCACAGAGGTTCAGCTACCCTGCACTGGTACTCCAACTACCTCATTGTTGTGGCTTAGACCCAGCTGGGAGCTGAACACCACATGGCTGCTCGCTCACCCCCTGAATGGGAAGGAGAAAAGGGAGAAAAATACAGAACCCTGTGGGTTGAGATCAGGAGAATTTAATAGAACACTGCAAAATGAACAATACACAACAGCAGTAACTATATATATGAATATATAGCAAGTGCAGGCAATACAAAGAAACCGACCACGTTAGCTCCCAACAGAGATGCCAGCACCACCCAGCTCACGACCCTGGACCTCCAGACCCCCAGCCCTTCTGTCATGGTCATGTTGTTTGTATGGTACTGAATATCCCACTGGCTGGTTCAGCTGTCTATCCTGGGTATGACCGTCTCAACTTCCTGTGAAAACTCACCCTATTCACAGCAGAACCAGGACACTCATTGTCCTGGTTCCGTGTAAAAAGGGGTTCAGGGCAGGACCCACACGGAACAGAACTATGTACTCACCTCTCCCCCCCCTGAGAGAGAGAGAGACACTTTGGGAAAAAAATGAAGTATATTGTTCAACAAGGAACAGAAAATGAAAAAGGGAGGTAAGGAAAATAATATATACAAAGATTAGGGGAATAATACAAAAAATAAAATATACAAAACCCTCAGAAATGGTTCCAGGGTCCCACGGAGTGAAAGGAGA